>NC_092698.1:25557446-25827446 GCF_964275005.1 Diadema setosum | reverse complement strand
GTACCTTGTAAAAACCCTCCTTGCTCGAAAGTTTAAGACTATGAAAAACGCTGGTGACTCTTCTTCACTGATAAAGTTAAAATTTGGCACAGAGTACTGTATATGGAAACTTCTGATTACTTTTGCTATCAATATTACTTCAGTTATATCATTTTTCCTTTCCCCACTGCTATTGTAACTATAGTCTCCTTGTCCTGGATCAGATGAACTTATCAGTTTTCCAAGTTTGACCAATTGTGCAGCAGTTGGTATCAGGAGTGAATGAACTATTATAATCATGATACCGACTCGCAAATTTTCCAGCCATTTAAAAGGAGAAAACCTTTCAGCTACTTTCATCTGAATGCCACTGGGTTTCTTCAAACAACATGACAGAAAAAAACAACAACAACAATACAAAGAAGGTATGATTTCTAATATCATATATACAATATCGAAATACAACTAAAGATTATCAATAGACCCATAATGTTTAGAGTTGCAGGTGCCAGAAATCTTTCCGAAATCCAGTTTGCAGCGCTTTGATATAAAGAAAAAAGAAGACTTTGCTCAAAATCTTAGTTTTGTTCCTGTTTCATTGCCAGAAAAAGAAGGTCATCGGAAATCCCACAATATTGTTAACAATCACAGAGACAAAGGAAAATGGGGGTAAACGACCTGTAATCATAAAAGGATCATGTCTATTGTGTTAACTTTGTAAAGAGATATAGCCTGAGAGAAAAGAAATGAAATGGTTGACTTCAATAATCTAGTTTCTTTTGAAGAAGATTTAAGGCTTACTCACCAGGACTGGATTGGTTTCTTTATAGAGGTGGCCCCTTTTCATCTACCCCCAGCGAAAGTGAAGCCAGAGACTGGATGGCGGGTATTTGGCAGACCACACGATTTAATGCTATGATTCACACTACAGCATCTTAAAGGATGCCCCAAATCTGCAGAATGGGATTGAAATATGTTTGAAATAAAGAGAAACAAAAATGACGAAGACATTTTGTTGTTTGTGTGTAGCGTGCGAATGTCTCCTTGGTCAGACGACCACTAAGAAAACAAATCGTGCGGAAACGTTTCGACGATTGTTCCGTCATTGTCGTGGAGTGACTTCTTTTGAGGACTCCTGTCCTTGATGACCATATATGGAAAAAAATCTTTATCGCTTCTACCTTATTCGTTATCACAGGATGGACCGAAGGGTATCATCCCCGGAGTAATGAAGAAATGGGAAGGATATTCAAAGAGAAGATTGCGGAGAAGAGGAAGAGAAACGGAAAAGGGGTGAATAGAAGATGTGAAGATAAACGAGATAAGTGTGTGTGTGTGTGTGTGTGTGTGTGTGTGTGTGTGTGTGTGTGTATGTGTGTGTGTGTGTGTGTGTGTGTGCGTGTGTGTGTTACAGAGGGGAGAGAGAGAGAGAGGGAGATTGTTTGCCATAAAGAGAGGATTACGCTCTTTAGCATTTTGTAATAACCAGTATGCTGTACCAGACGTCTGCGCGTCCACCATAACATATTTTGCGTTAGCATAGCTAGATGCAGCCTCATTTTTGTTCTATTTTCATTCATTCATTCATTCATCCATTCATTCATTTATCCATTTATTTATATGTTTTCATTCTCATTTTTCTTCCAACAAAACACAACACAGAATAAATCAGGAAAAGAGAAATAGGAGATCCGCTAAAAAGCAATGCTACACAATCCGTCATTGTCAACCACTCAAGAGATTTTTTAAAAAAATTCGGAAAATCCTTTTTTTTTTTTCCCCGTGGGTCTCTTCCAATCCTTCGCTGCCTCTGACTGTCTGTGGGAACTGGGAATCATTTCATTTTTTTTTTCATAAGCAGAAACCAAAGAAAATCCTTACAAAGACCATGTTAATCTTTCAAAATGCAGGGACGTTCCAATATAATTTTCTTAAAATGTCAAAGACAATGCGATTTTATGCGTATTCCGCGGGCTATAATGCATTTGTACTCAGGTTCATCACCCATGCATCATCAAATGCCTCAGACTTCATGCAACTTCTGCTTTTAGCGCTATAATAAAAACAATTCATCATAAAACACAAGATCTGCATAATAGTTGTTCTCTATTGTTAGATTCTTATTCTTGGTCCTTTTTTCTTTTTAATGTGTTCCACGTGACAGCATGTGTGCTATATTCATGTCATTGTAAAAGTCGATTTTTAAATGGTTGAGGTTTGTATGTATTCTGTAACTCTATATATCCGCCAAAGGGATCCTTTAAAAAGCAGATGTGTATATAGCTCCGAGTGGGCCGACATCTTAGGACCACCAATATTGCCAAATGTCATTGAGATAAGAGTGGAAAGGTCTCCAATGTTACTAAAAGAGTTAAAAAAAAAGTACTGGTGACAAAATGAAACACTTCATAAAATTGAAATAGGAACACGAATCAAGGGATAGATAGAAACTGAAATATTCAAACTTTATTTTTTGTCATCATATTATGACAAACAATGCTCTACCTGTTTTGATACAAAAAAAAAATAAGGGTGCTATGATCTTCCGGCGATTATAAGAGATGATATCGTGTGTGGTCTTCGGGTGTATGGTAGAAGTCGCAATATGGCGCTTGAGGTTCGATCAAAAGATTACACTTTAGCTATACTTTCTGAGCCATGAGCACCGTCAGACAACAACTATCGGGTCATCAACAATGGAAATGTCACTTTGACAGACTCCGGACAACATCGCCTCGAAGCGTGCCCTAAATTAACCTAGAAAGTTGCGAGGACAATCAAATTACTGGAAGGATTTTTTTTTTTTTTTTTTTTTTTTTTTTTTTTTGCTAGGAGATGCTCGCGGCAAATCATCATCATCACCTCCCTTGCAAAATAATGGTGCGGACGTCGTGGCCATAAAATGTGAAGAGCTTCGCACTTCAGCAAGCCACCTGTGCGCGTGTTTCTGTGTATGTATGTGTTTGAGTGTAAATGTGTGTGTGTGTGCGTGTGTGCGTCTGTGTGTGTGTGCGTGTGTGTGTGTGTGTGTGTGTGTGCGAGTGTGTGTGTATATTTTTTTCCTGTGCATGCCTATTACACCACGACACCAAACGAAGTCGTTTAGTCATGTCAGTAGCCTAAGATGAATTCAAGTTCGGGTGGTGAGGCGCGGCGCCACGTTGACGAAGATTTTGCTCAGCTTGAGATTAGATTGTACTTTGTATGTAGCTGATTTCATTTTTGTCAATCTTTTTCAAAGTAAGGCATTTTTTTGGCCAAAAAAAACCCCAAACACCTGCGTTGTTTCAAAATGGTACATGCGACGCGAACTCCTAATGTTCTGGATAACTATACCTACATGCAGAAAGCTCGAGTCAACACCATTAAATCAATGAAATGATCAAAAAAATGATTAAAGGAGACATGCCTGATTAAATTACAAGCTCTATGTATGCATTATAGATCGCACTATTTAATGTTGTTGTTGTTTTTTTCTCCCTAGAACCCGAGAAGCGTAACACAGTAGCATACAATTTCCCGGCTAAACTCGTATGCTGACCTGGTTGAGCAGTTGCTTTTGTGTTGCCGTACCGAACAAAGGCCTAATTACCAGCAGTGTAAACAAGTTAACAGAACATTTTCTTAGAAAAACATCAGTAGGCCTACATCAAACAGAAACGATTCCATTTGTCAATATATATATATATATATATATATATATATATATATATATATATATATATATATATATATATATATATAATATATATATATATATATATATATGTATATATATATATATATATATATATATATTATACAGTATATGAGTGTGTGCGTATATCTATGTATTTATATGTCTTGAGGCAAATATATCATCACTTAGTCTAATTCAAAAATGCTCGCTATATCAAGACCATTGCTTTGTGAAAACGTGAAGTTTTAATCATTTCATAAAGCTTCCTCTTGAACATTTGTTTGCTATGTGACCTCTACCGTACCGTCCGTTTGATCTTTTTTTTTTTTTTTTTTTTTACTTTATTCATTAAAGCAATCTTGTCCATGGTGCGGAATTGCACTGATAGGTAGGTGTAGGAGGATATCAAAAGAACGAGGGCACGTGAGGAAAGCGTCACCATGAGCAACAGCATCCTGGGGTGTTGGATGGCAGAAGAAATGCGTGAGGACCTAAACCCTCAATGTCACGATGATTATACAGGCTGTGTACATATGCTATGAACTTGACTTAAAGTTAAGGGGTCTCGAATCAAATCACCTGTTGATCGATATTCCAGGCACATTGTGAAGACTTAGGTATTGCTTTCTATAAATAAGATCTAACCACTCTGACATAACGTCTCCTATACCTATATTAATCATCGTCGAATTAGAAATGAATTCCTTACAGATTATTTTATATCCATTACTGTTGTTTGGCGTACCTATAAAGCAATCCGACCAAACCTGTGCTCCAAAGGGGTCAATATTTTCTATGTTGTCATAATAAACGAACAAAGATATACAGTTCACCTTGCAATATGTTGACACCAAAGAGTCTATTGCGGCTTCCAAGCAAAATTTCCAAGAATACATTTGTTTCTCTCGGTAGAACCGAGAGTTATTATACTAGCTCTTATTCGACACATATGACCAGGAGCTAAACTAATCAGACAATGTAGGTCATTTAGTGTGGTGGCCTAAAACTTTAATCGGCTCATCTCGGTAACATTCGTCAGCTGGATTTTATGTCCTGATGACTGTGCATAAAACTCACCACATGTCCGATTTCCTCGAGTTTTTAACAATAAAAGCATGGAGAAGATCGCTAAACTCCGACAACTGTAGTGAACTGTGACTCTTTTTGTAAGCACGAGGAGATAAATCTCAATGCATCACTACAACACAATACACCGCGCCACCACGCTTCTCTATATGGAATGAATTTGTTAAGTTTTGAATACAGTAGACTCAAACATATAGATTCTCCACAGAAAACGATCGAAAACACGAACGTTTGAGAAGAAAAACGAAGTTATAAATAAATAATAATGACACTAACAATAACACACTGGAAAAACGGTAATGATAATAATAATGATAAAACTAACGACAATGACTACGATGATGATTGTAATGAAGAAGAAAAAGAAGAGGGCGTAAAGAAGGTGGTGGAAAAGACGAAGGAGGGGTAACATAGGAGGAGAAAGAGAAGTAATGAAAAAAAAAATACTCATTGGTAAACTTTGTCTGATGCTGATAGTCTGCCTGTTATACCCGCAGGCGATCGGCGCGGAGATCATTACCGTTGCTAGGAGCAACGAGTTGTGGGTTGCTCACCAGCTTTGCCAGCGTCAGTGCGGAAAGGTTTGGCCTGACATGTTAACATCTATGTTCGCTAATCCCCTGCTGGAGAACGATTAGTATTACTGAAATTCATCTTCATTTTCACCATCATTATCAGCTCCATCATTGTAAGCGCTACCCTCATTATCATAATCATCAATTCAGTTGTCATGTTCTCGCACGTTGAATATAACCTCGCCGGTAAGGTTTCTGTACATTCGCAGTGGAAGATAAAACAGGACAGATACCGCGTTGCTAAGCAACGAGAATACGCGTCTTCTTGGTGTTTATAGGGAGTGGTCTCTTCCAGGAAAATTTTGCTCTCTTGACAGCGACCATATGACTAATCTAGTGTGGAATGCGGCTGCTCAAGAATTATATAAAGAGGGAAGTTTGCTCAAACACTTCGTCTTTTATTTGTTTGCATGCTGCTTTTTTCTTTTCTTGACGGACAAAGCACCTCACGCAGCTTTTTCCGCGTGACCTTACTCCTTAGCCTAGTTTCTGTTTTCTTTTTTTTTTGTCTTTTAAAACGTTGATGTGTGATCACATTAGCATAGAATACAGGGCAAAGTTCCCGATGTCTATACCATGCAACATAGAGATCAGTTTGCAAAGCTTCGAGGAGAGGCGATATTATTACTCCAAACAAATTACATAATTACTACGCTGATGAAATAATCATGTGAGAAATCAATGACGGCGCACGTAAAGCACAAAAGACATTACAAAAGAGCGTAAAGCACGCACCTTTCTCTTAAGAGGTCTCTTAATTTCGTCATTCCGTCACAATTTTATACTAATTTTTTTTCCCCAGAAATTCTAGGACAGTCAATCACGCCGCCTATGAAGCGTTTGAGACATGCACAGGAAAAAAAAATCTTTACTGTCAAGGGAAAAGAGAGAAGCATTCTTAATCCAGATGCCACTTCCCTTGCCTCTTACATACATCATTAAAAGAGAACTAGGAATCATGAAAGAGAACATTCATCAACAACAACCAAACAAAAAGAGACAATAGGATAACACTTCTAAAAAATGATGAGGTTTGGATGCACAGAAAGATGTAAGGCACTGGTATATATTATTGATTATGGTATTCATGTCATGGTGATCAGAAGAATCATAACTTCACATCTTACCACGACTGCAAAACAAAATTAAACTAAACCAAACAAAACTAACAAACAAGTAGGCCTACACACAGACATACACACACAAAAAAGAAACACCCCCCCAAAAAAAAAAACAACAAAAAAAACAACAAAAAAAAAAACAGCACATCCCGTACCAATTCTCACCGAATCCGTTTGTGACAAAATAGCAGAGGTCAACAAACAACATATCAGAAAGAGATATATAGAAAGATAGCCAAAACGACAGTATATTCATGTTAGACAGAATTTGGACATTCAAAACATATGGATGAATAGATAGAGAGCTAGCTAGCTAGATGTTATAGCTATTGCAAGCTTGATAGGCGGGAAGAGAGAGGAGAACAGAAGTGGCGCCTCACGATAAATACAAAGCAAGGGGTGGGACCAGGGAGGTGTTCCCATCTCCCTAGTGGGACACGGCATATTACTCAGTCAATGTCAGAATACTCTTCTAGAGAACCGAGTTTCGCCTGACGATCGCTCTGCACGGCTCCTCCTCAACTCTACCCTACTCACCCGAAAAGAAGGTCACTGGACCAATTTAATGTTGGGCGAGTATCACCTGCGCTTCTGCGAAAGACAATGAGTTTTGCACATCATTAGCGTAAGTTTGCAGCGAAACTCAGCGAACCAAGTACTCTATATGGACTGTCGAATTTAATGGAACTGTTTGATTAATGACGTCAGATCACTAGCTCACAAAGAGGTCAAGAAAACTCAAACACCTGTTATCGATCACTGACGGACAGCCCAATGGTTCTTTGATTACATAATGTCATGACAGGAGACTGCTATGATGTGTCTTGCAGACCCATAATCGAAGGGAATAGGCGATCGTTCTATCCCGTGGCAAGTCCGTGCCTTCCCTACTCCAACCTATTATTAACGGCTTGAGCGAACAATGCGATCGATACGTATGTTTGCGGAGCTCCCATCACTCGCCCTCATCATTCACACACAACCATTAGGTCCTGCTCATCCGCTGATGAATAGAGCACTTACGCACGGCGTTTTTCAATTTGCATAAGTCGTATGACGTCACTGATTTTGCATAGTCAGCGGCGTTCAGATTTGTTCCAAGTTTTAAAACCTTTAAGGAGCATTTTTGTTTGTATTTGAAAATCACTAAAATGAATAAAGCAGACTTCACTAAAAGGCAATCAAAGGAATGTCTGTTTTACAAGTTTTGTGCTGTTGGTTACAAGGTCACGAACAAGTCCAAGAATTTCGTCATTGTCCATCTTATTTCATCCTCTTCTTCTTTCTGTTTGTCTGTTTCTCTCTTGTAAATGTCTTGTTGTTTTTATTTCTCTTTCCCTTTTGGATGATATTTCCCAGAATAATCTTATTTTGTTTCTGAACGTCTGGTCATGACTTGCCAAAACCTACATGTGCACAACTGTTATGCTGTATTAATGACATTGCATGTTGTGCTGTTTTAATTAAAGAGACTCCGTGCTCTCTACTCTGCATTAGGACCTGAGTGGCATCAGAAGTATATGAAGGTCTCATTCTTACATCTCCGACAATAGTACTTAGTACTATCAACGTTTCATGGCTGATCAGACGAGAGGAAAACAGCCACAGAGACACCAGCAACAAATATTGACATTGTTTGATTGACACATTTTATACTTTCATACCACTTGCATTCCATGGAAGTATTTCTTCTTATAATACTGAGCCTATATTTGATATATAATACTTATGGCTTGTCGATATCAGAACTAGTCTTGTTGTAACTGTTTTAAGTGTTTGATTGATTGTGTGTGTGTGTGTGTGTGTGTGGGTGTGTGTGTGTGTGTGTGTGTGTGTGTGTGTGTGCGTGTGTGTGTGTCTGTCTGTCTGTCTCTCGCAACTCGAAAGCTATTTTTGTTGTGTTTTTTAATGTTACCTGATTTTACCGATGGCATTTATGACTGATGTGCGATGTATCAAGTCATGATCAAATTTAATATTTCCTGAGTACATGATGAACACGAAAGAAGAAAATTCATCCTATCTGCTCCAATTTCACGTAGCTTCTTAAAGTTATTCAGAGTTATTGCACTTTCCATCAATAACTTTTCATTCAGTTTGTATCAGTGAGAATTCGTTCCTCCGCGCTGAAATAGAATTTCTGAGATAACTGCATCTGTTTGGGTGACAATCATGACAAATAATAACAAGAAAAGAAATAACAACAACTAAGAGAACTATTGCCCCGGTGTTATTTCCGTCGACCGATGAGAGAAACAGACGAAAAGAGAGCAAGAGAGAGGGAGAGGGGAGAGTATATACAGATATAGAAGATTTGACCCCACCCCCTAGTCATCACAAGGATGGCTTGTGTCCACAAACAATGGAGGTACGATGTTTTGTAGCTCTATGGTCAACCCAAGGAATGAGCACCTCCTTGGTCAAACCGACCTCAGTTATATAAAGAAAAAACACGAAATCAGATCATACTTTGACCACCTGAAAACAGAGCATAAAAAAAATACTACTTTTGGCTGAAAAAGAAAAGAAAATATGGACGTGGATATATACAACTGACTGCGCGCTATCTTCATTAGCGATAGATGCACTGATACACAGGCATGATTCAAATTAATGCTTCGGCATGATTTGTTGATAGTGCATGCTGAGCACTGTCATCTTTGTCTTTTGTTCGATTGTGTTTGTTTGTTTGTTAGAGTTGGCTACATGCATCTGTTACTCTCACGATTCCCAATTCAGTCTCATCTTATCACACTTCCTCGTTGACTTTTCCGCGTTACATTCAACCTCTCGTTGTCTCGAATCCTCTACTTTTTTTGTTTCAATCGCAATAACTAAAGAGTGATGTAATTCAAACATCCCTTTTGGTTCTGTCTTTTATGCCGAGTCACTAAATTCCGCAGAAAATAAAACAAGCAGAGTCACGAGAATGATCAGCATAGGACTTGAAATGCGATAACATCTACCCTGTATCTCTTACGAACTTTTCCTTGTTTTTTCATAAACAAGATAAATGTGTTTAACGGATTCTTTGTAGCTATCTTTGAATGCAGTTAAACACAGTTCTACCCTGTCACAGGCGTGTATCATAGACAACTGGAACCTTCTTAAAGGGTGTGTACAGTGCTGGTTGAGGTGAGGATTTAGCTTTTAACGTTTTGCGAGATATTCAGAAACCGCTCTATGAGATGTCAAAGAGCATGCAATTCTAAGGGGTATCAAAAGTTTTTGATAAAAATCGGTTTTGAAATGGCCGAGATATCCAAAAGCAAGGTGAAACAAAGAGATCCTAATAAAAGGCGTGGCCTGTCGCCTTTTATTATTATCACTTTTTGGGATATCTCAGCCATTTGAAAAACAATTTTCATCAAATAAACGTTGAATCATTCTTAAAATTACATTCTCTTTCATATGTCATAAGAGGTTTCTCATTATCTCACTTAGGAATGTTCAAAACACGAATCCCCACCTCAACCATTACTGTACAGTCCCTTTAATGTAATTTCTCAGTGCAAAGTATGCATTGTTTGTCTTACTATTATACATTCATTCGCACATACACTATACTTCATATAGCCTGAACTTCTTTTCTCTTTGCTTCTTTTTTTTATTATGTATTATGTATCGCCATTTGGAAATAAGGTGATTGAATTGGAAGGAACCAATAAACAAAACTGATAATGAACGCGTAATACTTAGGTTTATATGTTGTTGTTGTTTTTTTTTAACAAGTCCAGGGTACTCGTGCATAACCTTGTTTTCTGAAGACGAACGCCATATATGGTCAATATAATTATTATAGACACCACGCACGTAAGCAGGAACAACTTACGGGCACAGTCTTTTCCCCGCACTTTCTGATTTACTCATCTAATGGAGAACAACAGTCACTAGCATGCGCTTTTAAGAACACAGAGTATTATACGTACTTAGTGCATAGTGCCTGGGTGCACGAACTATTATCAGCTAATGTACTCTAAATTGACCTGCATAGTACGCACCAATTACACCATACGATCACAGTAGCACGTAGGCTCCAAGCCATATCCAGTATTGTCATTCCATTGTTTGTTTTGTTGTTGTTGTTTTACATTATACATCATGCTTTAGTGGTATACTGGCAGTAAAGCAAAAAACAAAACAAAACAAAAACAAAAACAAACAAACAAAAACAAATAAACAAACAAAAACACAACAACAACAACAACAACAACAACAACAAATACATTGTTTGGGTTTTCGGAGAGGGCCGACTGCTGCGCTTTTCTACACGGTGTCTGTCATACTATATTTTATTTTTCGTCAAGAACAAGAGCAAGATTTTTAGATGACAAATGCAATAATGTGTTTCTTACCTTAAATTTGAATTATAATGCCCGATTGAGCATTAATAAATTCAAATTCAAGCTCAAATACAATTTTTTCACTTTTTTTTCAACAGAAAGTAATACACACACACACACACACATATATATATATTATATATCTATATATATATATATATATATATATATATATATATATATATATATATATATATTTGTGATAAATCTGACATGCGAGTCTTTGAGAATATACATAGCCAGACAGGGATAACAACATGTTCCGTCATGTCTACATCATCAGTACAAAAAAAAAGAACAAAAAAAAAAAGAAACATACACTATATATACACTCTGCGAAAAAAAGTGGAGGTATCCACTCAAAAGACTATGCTTGTATCATGTTGGTACCTTTGAGGGAAAGGGGAAAATAAAGGGGGGGGGGGGGAGATGAAAAGCTTACAACTACAAAGAGTGCGGGAAACTGGGTTAATAGTTTCATATTCTTATACAAAGTATTATTTCTGATGATGTTTTAAATATTTTTAAATCCAATATGTACTTTTTTGATTTGGAGAATTTGGCAGCACTGAGGTTTTACTACATACTATTTTTCTATTTTTCATGACCGTATATGTCTAATCCCGCTAGGAAAGTCGCCCGTTTCATGTGACTTCACGCACGGGTTTAGCGAACTCTGCCCGGGAAAGTAGTGTACATCCATCATGTAAATGGAAGTTGTACTTTATTATTGCCCCCAGACTTTGGCGTACCAATTGTAGTCTCACAGTAATAAGCTACAGTCTCTCATCGTCGTGTTCGTTGCTTCCCCCGAGAATAACATTCTGTGAACACCCTTTCACGTTTGTTTGTTTGTTTGTTGTTTTTGTGTGTGTGTGTGTGTGTGTGCGTGTGTGTGCGTGCGTGTGTGTGTATGTGTGTGTGATTTGATTTGAAGAAGGATAGTTATGCATTGTAAGAATGATATCATTTGGTAGGATTGATTATTTAGGATAATGATAAATGAAGGTTTGCTTTTGTTGGGAGTGTTGGTTGGGCTTAACAAAAATATCTGAATGATTTCATTCTAGATTACAATGTATAGTTTTTTTTTCATGCATATAATATTCTTATAAGTGGAATATAATTCACATGATCCAAGATAGTAAGAGATATAATGTCTGCATATGTCAGTATTTTTCGTGAAGATTTTACCCGTGGGACTGATTTATAATTTGGTTATCATTCATGTTTAAGAAAGAGATTTAGCAGTATAGAAATATATTGAAAATTGATCTGTTTGTGTTTTCGAATTGTATTCGCAATTTTATGTTCATATGTTCCACTCAGGATGGGTTTTGTAATTCCTTGATGATTTGAATGAAATCAATGAGCATTAAGGAAAACACACAAATAATCTGTTGGCATTATGTTCTTTTTTCCAGCGGATGGTGAATTTTGTTATTGCTGTAGGAGAGCCTTACCTTACATTGTGTCATCTCTGCCACCCATTTTTTTTTCTCTCTCTTTCTTCTCTTCTCTCCCCTTTTTCTTCTCTCATCCCTACTCTACATCTCTTTTTGCACCATGTCGATTTTACTTATCCCTATTCCCTACCTGTATTTGGATCCTGTTGTCTCCCTCCGCAACATTCAATACATGTCTATGCAAATTTGTTGAATCAATTTGTTTGTTTGTTTGTTTGTTTGTTTTTATTTAATGCCTGACTGGTGAACTCGTTAGTTTGTATTCCTGTAGGTGTCATTCATCTTCCTAATGATAGCACAATATACAGTGGGAATGTCGAACAGTTTGAAAGATTGTACAAGATACATGACTTGAAATGGAATGATTATATGCATAATGTGAAATCAATCAAAACAACAGCTAAAATGCATTTTTGATGGTATCATTATTCAGCAATATGTCTGCCTTGGGAATTACCGGCGTATAATGCGTAGGATTTAAATCGAACGGTTTTTCTGTTTTTTCAAGGTTCGCTGTTAACTGCGCACATTGTCAGCGAAGTTGTTTTTCAATTAATGACGAGTTATTGTCGTGAAATCATTATTACTTTACTGTTTTCTTTTTCTTTCTTTATCTCTGTCCCTCAGGGACGGAGTCGAGGAGGGAAAAACGGCAGTTAGCCTTAAGAACGTCCTCACGGAGCTCTCAAAAGGACACTAGGATTAAGTTCACATGGGCCTCTTTCGATCCATTTCAGATTGAAAGTGGCGTCTAGCTAATCCTCATCAAATAATGCAAGAAATTCCTCCAGACAATATGTATTATTTTCTGGAAGATACATGAAGGGCTTTAGTGTGACGATACATGACTGGTTTCAATTATTCCCCATTATCCATCGCGTTGGCAGAATGGAACAAACAGATTGTGACCCTTAATCAAACAGGTACAAATGCAGATGAAGTTGTTACATTTATCTGGTATTATTAGTTAAGGCATGAGCAAAACCTTTTAGAGGTCGATCATGTTGTACACCCTCCCCCAGCGCCTCCCCTCGGATAATGCTGCCTGCATAATGATATCAGTGTTTATTCCCTTGGTGGCTAGAAGACCCCCCCCCCCCCCCCACGCACTCAATGAAAGAACAAGATTAAAAGAAACAATCAATACCCATAGACAATGGGATTTCTACTTGCCATGATTATAAGAAAATCTTTCGATTTACGCTGTGACATTAAGATTGTATAACAAATATCATTATGTTCTTTTCCTTTGTTGATTGTGGGAACGAGAAAGAGTGGATTGTTTGACCTTTTTGAAAATTGATTGCTAATAAAAAAAAAATGCTCCTCTTTTATAAACAAGGACAACGAGTTCATTTTTACAAAACGATCTCCTGGGCAAAAAGACGCGATCTCTTCGGTCATTGGTCTGCGTGAATTAGGGGTGACCAGAGACTACTGGTGGGCGATCAACCTTCAACGACATTAGCTGATAACATTTGAAATGTCGTGACATTAAACAGTTTTTCTGTATGGTATCTTCTCTCTCTATTTTTTTTCTACGTATTTATGCCTTTTCTCGCTGGATTTACACAAAGATATAGGGCTTAATATAGCTTCCAATACGTTATTGTTGGATTTTAAGGAAAGTCCATGTTACAAGAAATCATTGAAATTTGAAAAAAATGGAGACACGAATATATATGTATATATATTTATCTATTTATTTATATATTATATAAACGAAAATTAGTGAAACTTTGTGTACAAAACTAAGTGAGAACTGCTCAGCACCTAGATTACACAAAGTTGCCAATTTTTCTTACTCTCTGAACTTTTATACATTTTTTTTTTCAGGTGCAAGATTTCCTCAAAATTTTACTTACATGTATTTACTTTTAGGATTTTCCTGTTTTCATACGAAGCACCAAAATATCGCGATGGAATTTCCCATTAAAGGTCCAGTTTACCTTTGGGAGCAGTGATTTCAAAAATGTTCAAGATATCACATTTGAAGCATATGTGTAGGTCTGTTGTATCATAAAACATCCTACCATATGAAATATTTGCAATAAAACCTAAAATATAAGGAGATATCAGGGTTTTTCTCAATAAACCGTAACTGTATACGGTTTAGTCTGGAAACATTTTTATTATAACTATTGTTCACATTTTGTGTATTTAACAACACTTAACATCGATTATACGGATTCAAATTTTAACAGTGGTTGTTTCTATCCCTAACTCACATTTTAGAACAATGTTAAAGCACTAATGCTGGGTTTTTGTTTCATCTGCAAATGGTAAATTATGCCTTTAAGCGAGAAAAGTTGCTTTCCTCTGAGCAAGAAGCTGCTTTCGATTTGAATGACCTTGTCTTTGTCTCATGTTGTGTATGCAAGTTTCTGTCTTCATGTGTATAATGATAACTATGTCTGTGTTTAATGGCAACGAGAAAGATGCGAGAAGATAAGCCGTTCAGTACTGAATTCTGAAATACCCATAGACTTAATACGCAGGCCACCAGGTTCCTGTATGGAACAGGTTAATTGTGTTTCGTAACGCCTTTATCAATATGTTGCGTAACTTTTAAGACTAAATAGAAATTTGTTCGGCCTAGGAAAAACGTACGCATGCCCGCCATATCATCTTTCATGAAATTCGGTTTCACTTGCGAAAGAAAGAAGAACTCTCATATTGAATTTTTCTTTTGGACAAAAAGAGACATGTCCGGGGGCTTTCAAAATCATTGTAACAGAACACCCTACGAAATAATGTCCGACGGGATAGTCATTCTTACGATCGTTCAAACAGACAGTCGCCCACGGGTGCAATTCATAATACATACAACAGATGCTTCCACTCTTTCACTTTTTTTTTTCTCATCCTGAAAATATCCTTTTGTTTATCCTTAATATATCTTTGTTCTGTCCTCAATGTATTCCTATTATTGTTTCGCCCAAAATACATTCTCATTTCTAACCATGTTCGTACATCTTTTGTTTAATATAGACTCGTGTCAGTTGAGCCCGCATTAATACCACGCTCCTCATTTTTCCGCGTTAAAACACTCGTGGGTGGTTTTGTTCTTGTAATTTGATGTATATTTTATGAAGCCACTAATTCCCCTCACCGGGCACGCTTATGTAGTTTGTGCAGTATTTTGTTTCGAATTATAATTTGTAGGCCCTACCGTTCATTTCCAGAGTACAAAACAACAAACTTCTCTTTTATTTCAGTCATTTCAAGTTTATACATAATGTTATTGTCTATTCCTGTCACAAAATTACTAACAACCTCGAAATAGTTTGTTTCTATAACGGGATCCTTAAAGTGATGTGCAACGCATTGTCGAATGATTGAGGCTTATTTAATTTAACACTTCCATAAAAATCAACATATAACAGAAACAGAGAGCATAACAAACAAGTAGATATATATATAAAATTACAGCAACATATATTAGAAATACGAGAAAAAAAAATTGGATAGCGTTAGGAGACAAGCAGGAAGATACAGCCTTATATTTAGGCCTGTCTCCGAAAAAAACAACAACAACAATGCTTCATATCGAATGAATCACGCAACTGAAATTTTGTTTGATAAGTATAAAAACATCTCTAATTCCGCATTTTAAAATAAGATTGTAAACTCCTATATACACATGCACACACAGAGATACACACCTACACACGAAGCAGCCTAACAATCACAAAAATAAACGTTGATTTAAAAGCTATGATTTGCATCTCCAGTGAAATAATCGTAATGACTTGCTTCTACGAATATCTGAGGGACTTCCGTTCCATATTTTAGGTCCTTTGACAAAAACTGATTTTTCAGACGGCAAGATTGTGGCAAAAGGAACAGTGTATCTATTAAAATTTCTCATATATCTACAATTGATATCTAACTTAAAAAGACCTTTTTTTTTAGGAATCATAATGGTTGAAACATAAATACATAAATATTGCACACTGATAGATATAAATATCTTGAAACCTTAAAAGATTTAGTTGGTAAAACATGGGAGTAAAATGGGCATAATAATCACTGTAAGTACTCGAAGGAATAAATTTCTTCTGAAGCGATGAATCCGTCATACGAAGCTATTTTTTCCTCTTTTTCTTTCTGGTTAATGTTCATGCACTTCAATCTTATCTTTCATAGATCTAAGAAATTGTTACTAAATGACATTCAGCGGTGCCGATTTAATAAAGGCCAGATTATAATTTCTCCAGCAAGTTTCTTTTTTTTCCAAGACGTGATGGATTGAATTTAATCACAAGCAGGTAAACCATCACAGCGTTGCAAAAGAGCTGTGGAACCTGGTTATATATTCCAGATGCAGGTATATCGACGACGAAATCCCTCGAATAGAATTTTAAGTGAAACACAGTGAACTTCGTATCAAAGACAGATGACTTATAGTGTGTGGTGTGAAGTACGATATGCCATTGATAGTAGTTTCTTAAGCAGGAGCCCCAGGAGGGAGGGGGCGGGGGAGGGTCAAGACGGCTGCAGCCCCCACACTTCTGAGAAAAAAAAGCACTCTTTAAAAAAAAATGCAAAAAAGGGAAAAGAATTGGGGAAACACCCTTAACAAACCGTAATGATATTCCCAAGGATCCTAGATTGAAGCGGGAGGTGGATGGGAAGGGGGGGGGGGGGATGGGTTTACTAATAAACATTGAACCCTTGAAACGGTCTACACCCTCCCCCCCCCCCAGAAGTTCCGCCGTCCCTATTGAACACGGACTAATCATCGATCAGTGATACATTGATTATGTATTACAAATCGATGATAGTTCTAAAATGATGCAACCATCAACGCATCAAATTTGCACAAGAAATTATAATCGATATCAAACTCTAAAAAGGGCGAGCAAGTTTTACCGGTTTAACACCCTCTTCATTTTTTTCTACCCCCCCCCCCACCCCACCGTGCTGTTAATTTGACTTTACGAAGTATTATAGTCATAAAAATATCTTACAAACGACGTCGCGACGTGGCCAAGGTGGGTTCCCTTATAAAAAAAATCAGAGAGTGTCTGTCAGCTGTGTCTCCTTCGTGCACACTGCGACTATGGATAGAAATGAGATGGATGGTGTGTACATTAAACCTGAACCTCAAACCGTATCGGTAATCACGCCTGGAAAATTTGTAGAAACTGATCACTCGATAAGGAATGAAAAGTGCGACGATGTAATGGATTGGAAAATTATGTTCCATGAAAAATGCGTACATAACTACAAATAGGATTTTCATTCCATATGAACGAGCACTTTTGATTGTAAGCTTAAATTCAGATTTTTGAGCCAGAATAGAGATTGATTTCTTAGGAATTAAAGAGAAGACATTTTAAAACGATTTAAAAGAATCCTATACTGAAATTTCTTGAAACCTTAGAAATCCTAAAAAAGACTAAATTGATTACTTGTAATGAATGTAATTTCAAACAAGTTAGAAGAGCAATTTTTTTTTAGTGAAAATCCACTTCAATTCAAGCGAATGAACATGACAACTTCATCAAAATGGATCAATGGGAAAAAATACAAATAAGAAAGATATTCTCACCTTTCAACCAATAACATGTAAAACTTTTAAACACTGTGATATTCTTATTCTTTGTCTGATCTTTATAACAATTTCACGGTTCTTTCTGTTTTACTTTAGTATCCTCATCGAGGTCGTAATATAAGCGTCAAAATGGAGCAGAGTTTCCCTTCAACGTGCATATGGGATATCGCTTGGAAATGGAAATGATACCCATCTTTTCTTTCTCCCGCGTGTAGTGTCACTTGATAATTTTAAAAACAGCTTTTTCTGTTTGTGATTCTGTGCAAGACATTCTTAGAACGCCATATCAAAAGAGGAACAAACTTCTTCATGAAAATTCATGAAATGTTTGTGCAGACATAAAATCATAAATTCTAATGTTTCCATGAAAACGGAAGCCTGCTAGGGCGAGGTGTATGGAAAGCAGATAAGCCAGCGGGAACATGATGCGATCCTGTATATCGAGTATCTGTATGATTAGCTCTCCAGACAATCGGCTGAAATATGATATCATAATCATGCATGTCATTTATATCCGTTTTTGTAAATCTGTGTCTTAGAAAAACAAGAGTATATTCACCTAATGGATGTTTATTCCTTTCAGAGGAATGAGAACCTTGCGTGAGGAAAGAAACCGTGTGTGTGTGTGTGTTTGTGTGTGTAAGTTTGCAGAATTTTATATCACTTTTGCATCCATGGTATGATATATACATATATACGTATATTCATTTATTGTGTGTTGAAATGTATAGCCAAAAAATGCAGCCATTTCTTTTTCATTTTGTTACTCGTTATCACATGTATTTTGTTAATTTACGTTTTTTCAAATTATTATAAATATGTATACAATTATATGTATATAATTTTCTCCGTTTATTTGATGGATATGAAAATAAATTTGAACTTGGAACTTTGAATTTCAGCACTGATGTTTGTGTAATAAAGCAGATATTAAGTTTAAGTTGATCTAGATAATTTATTTTTTTTCTGAGATTTATGCAGAATCTTATATGACTTTTGTACACATGTTATGATTTGCAAAAAAAAAAATATTGTATGTCAAAAACAAGGATGTGATTCAGCAGCACAAGTGAGAAGAATACAACTGTATAAATGTCCATACTAATTTCATAATAAAATTGAGCCTAATATGGAATGAAATTCAAATGAAGAATATCATTTAAAAGAAGTTTGCGAGTGTGCGTCCACTTCTCTTCTTTTATTGTGGGTAGATTAGTTCATTGTAAATATGATTTCTGTAAATACAAAATAAATATAAAATACGAAAAAACGTGGGTGTTTGTGAGTATGTGTGTGCTTGTGTCTGTGCATGTTTGTCAGTATGTGTGTATGCGTGCTCTTCCTCTCCCTCTCATTTTTTTTGTCTCTGTGTGGAAATGATTAGTGGCAAAATATGCGAGGATTCG
This sequence comes from Diadema setosum, assembly GCF_964275005.1. Lineage (NCBI taxonomy): Eukaryota > Metazoa > Echinodermata > Echinoidea > Diadematoida > Diadematidae > Diadema > Diadema setosum. The sequence continues at coordinate 25,808,231 of NC_092698.1, read as the reverse complement.
TCAAAAATATTTTTCATGACGTCTTACTTAAATATCTTTCTCAGTATGAAATATTCATCTATGCGCATACAAATGAGAAGGGGAAACAGCTATGAGGAATCCAACTGACCATTACTTTACTCTGCGTAATATGAAGTGACGCGATCGATATTTAGGTGTCCAAACTGAGAAATAGTTTGACTTCTGTTTTTGCCCTTTCTATCTTGAGCTGTACAAGGCAGCGCACACGCGACAGTAGGACACGTGTCTTGGTCAGCTACAGCTACGGTGGTATACCGCCATAGTGACTTTTGAGTCATCAAAGGACGACAAAGAAAAGAACAAAATGGAATTTGTGGGTGCCGTGGATGCGGCAAAGCTTTTTTTTTTTTTTCCGTGGGCATGTGATGACGTTTGCAAACAATCAAAAATTATGAAGCGTGATGCAAATTGGTGGGGTGACATCTTATCTGGTATACAAGGTAACAAATACTCGACGTGTAACAGTTATAGATCGGTGTGCCAAGTACATCCTTTCCTCTGCAGTATAGTACCATTTTGACGTACTTTCACAATTGGATAGATTGCTTTTTTTTTCTTTAACTTTGAAATTAAGGAGCTGCATAATTGATGCTTGACATTCTTTTTTTTAAAATCATCTTTACCACGAAGAAATACTTCTTCTTTTCCCCTCCTACATTCAGTGCTTGAAAGTCTTCGCGAAGAGACTTTGTGAGATAACATTGAAATCCTGCATGTGGGTGAGTAAAGTAGAACGTTGTTGGTTGTTTTTTTTTTAATTGCCTATCTCTCCAAAGTCACTGCTTTATAAACATATTATTATCATCAAGAGAGACAAGGCAACAACATGTTCTCATTGACTTCAACTGAAAACTGTCGAGTTAAATGAGCGAAAAAACTGAAAAAGAAAAGAAAATATCGAATCAAACGCCCAAGAAAGTTGTCCAACTTTGTTTGAGATTTTACATTTTTTTTTTGTGGCAACATCGATATACTAGTCACATTTACATAATTATTCAATTTATTCCAATTATGATCTGCTAACTAGATGCCACTTAAACAACACAACAATCTAAATAGCATCGTAACGCGGCCCTGGAACTACATAGGCCATGTCATGAGAAAACACGTCAACAGTATCTGAAGAAGAGCCCTGAGCTGGATCCCAGAAGGGAAAATGTATTAAAGGGATGGTATATAGTTCTGGTTGAGATGAGAAATCTGGTATTAACTTTTTGTGAGACAATTAGAAAACACTTATATGAAATATTAAAGAGCGTGCAATTCTAAGAGGAAGTCAAAGTTTATTTGATGAAAATCGGTTTTGAAATGACTGTGATATCAAAGAACAAAGTAAAACTTTGTTTTACGAGATCTCCGCCATTTCAAAATCGATTTTCATCCAATAAACTTTGAACTGTTCTTATATGATCTTTAATATTTCATATAAGTGGTTTCTAATTATCTCACGAAATGCTAAAACCTAAAGCCCCATCTCAACCAGAACTAAACCATCCCTTCAAATGGGGACGATTTAAGACCACCTGGCATGCCTGATACCGAATTCATTCATTCATTCATTCATTCATTCATTCATTCATTCATTCACTCATTCATTCATTCTTTATTGGTCTATGTCAGACATAGATATTTGACTTCCATTGACATTACTCCTGAGCAATTCACTGCTCAGAAGGAGGGGGAGATGACATCCATGCACTTCATTTTATTTGGGAAAAAAAGGTATCCAGAAAAAAGCCCAAGTCCTTTGCCTCTGCCCTACTTTCAACCAGGCTTACAGTTCGTTGTTAACTAAGAAGGTTCGTTTATTCAAGAATGAAGTACAAGGTTCTCACTTCCCAAGGCTCGTTTAGTAATATCAATTTCAATTCATTCAATTGTCCACAATTGAGTAAAATGGAAGCAAAATTCAATTATGATTAGAAATGGCAACAAACAATTATTGAATACTGCTTTTACATGTACTTGACAATTCATATGTACACGTGTAATATGAGTATATCACAAAGGGCTATATGAATATACAAGAAAGTGGCTAGGGATAACAAAAGCAAAGTTACTTATCGAGGTTAACCCCACAAACATGTCATTCATAATGAGCCACATCAATGAAATATCATAAAAACTATGTATGTACAGAACAAAGTTGTCAGTAAAGGGAATGAATAAGTTCATAAATCATGAAGAAATACACAGTCATGCATTGAGTCAAGAACACACACACACATACATTCACGCACATGCATACAAACATACATGCACATTATAATACTCAAACATATTATTATACCGCAATACTTTCTTTTTGTTGTAACACATTGCCAATCATAGACACTTTTAATCTGCGTTTAAACATATCAAATGGAGTGCTAAGCGTGCATCGTCTTTTCGATCTCGAATTGACGAACTTTCGGAATAAAGCCGGCAATACTTGGATCGAATCTTTTTATCGTTTTCAAATTATCAAACCTTCGAAATAAAGAACAACATACCCGCTGGCAGGCATATTATAACGGACAATAAGCATGGTAAGTGATAAAAGTAAGTCAAGGGCAAAATAAAACATCACATACGTTAGTCATTCATTGTCGTTGTTGCTACATAATTTATCTATGTGTGCAATGCATTGTCAAAAAAAAAAAACGACAACAACAACAAAAACAAACCCTAAACAAACTTCGAATTCCACACCCTGAAGCCAGTTGCACTGTGGGCTTAAAATTTCTATAACATGGGAATTCACCTATACATTATACTACATAAACACACACTCATCCACCCACACACGCCCTCACCACATTAAACCCCACACACACACACACGCAAATACGTGTGTGTGTCTATATATTTGTGTGTACATGCATTTGATGTGGTGGAAATGTACCATATAGGCCTACAACAGAAATATAGATAAGTATTATCATCACAGGTAAACAAATACAGAAATAAATGCGAGTTTTCTTTCTAAGCGCTTTCAGTTCGTTTTTGTTGTTATCTTTGGGCGTGTCGTTCTATCTGTCTATCTTTCTATTTATTCATCCATCTATTTTATATCTATATATACACAAGTATATGTACAGTATATATATATATATATCTATATATATCTATATATATATATATATATATATATATATATATACACATACATACATACATACATACATAAGTATATAAGAGAGAGAAGGGGGGGGGGGTAAGGGGAGATAACATACATGACAGGATGTATTACCGACCATTAAAGAACTTTCAACTCAAATTTTAAAAGAATTGAAAATGAAAATGCATTGATAATCAAAGTGTTTAAGAATTGTTTCAGAATGAAATGAATGTATAAGCCTACGATAAGCGAGAGATATAACAGAGAGAAAAAGGAAAAAGTAAGAACTATAAATTAAGGAAAGAGCACAGAGAAATAGAATTGAGATGGAAAGAAGGTATTTAATCAGAACGTGTAAAAAGATCACTGCGGAGAGTTGCTGGAATTGTCTGTTTTACTTATACACACCCTTGCATTCATTATACATGTGCCCTAATATGTATCTTATATTGCAATTGCATGTCCAAATGAATGAATAAATAAGTAAATAAATAATTAAACAAATAAATAAATGAATAAATAAATATATGAATAAATGAATAAAAAGAAAAATAAATAAGTAATCAAATTGATGTAAAAATCAAATCTATGTAAACGACAGGTCACTTTGTAAATAACTGTGCTATGCCAAAACTGGTAGTTTGATTAGAGGGATCAACTTTAGTGTGACCCCACCCCTCTCTTTAGAAATCCAACATTGCTGATACAGCTCAAGAATACGTGAAAAAGACACGTAAAATACATCATGACAATACTTTCCCGTTTCCGCTCAATTCCTCCATCCTCCCTTCCCCCTCCCTCCACCTGTCTGTCTTTATCTTTTTCTTCCTTCCCTCATCCATCTTCCCCCAGCACATTCATTACGTAATCTACGCACACTTGTTCACAGTGGTCCTGTATACGCACAAACCCACCCAGTCGCGTACGTAAGCATCTCAATTTAATTGAATTTGAAACTCTTACCACGTTCTTATATGCGCGTCACTCCACACCTAAAAGAATCAGGAAGCTCTCATCAAAACAAAAGCTCCAAAATATTAGAAGTATCACAACGCCACGTCGTCTGATATTTTTCAATCTGCGAGATCATCAACTCTCCAAGGTTAACATCTACTGTTGACGTACATTGTGAAGAGCATGATTTGCATACGAATCATCATGGTTTGTGAGGAAAGTGTTTCTATCATGTGCGGTTAGATTACGTTTCTTTGAAAGATTGATTCCGAAATGGTTTTACGTAATCAGGCGTCAATTTCGGCCGTCGGCAGATTAGGGCCTCCTGTTTTGAATATCAAGTAATACAATTCCCTATATTGACAGATGCATCGGCAGATGAACGTGACATTCCACAAAGATGTTTACGCAGATGAATTTTCTTACTTTTCATTTCTAGATGTCTAAAGCAGGGCTTATGTGTTGTTGTTTTTGTCCATTTAAAGAACAAGAGTTGATGTTGTTGTTTTAGTAGCTTCAAAGAAAATTGAAATAACAGTGATTGGGTATTGGTTATGTTTAGTATCACTGAGCAGACATATCAACAAGGCATACTGCGCATTTCATTGAAAATTTTAGTTTGTAAAGGATTAAATTGGTTCAAGTGATTGACAAATTGACCTTATACATCAACGTAAATAAGTAGGGAATATTCAGTGTTTTGGTGATAGCCATGATAAAAAAAAGAACAAATCTTAAGCATTCACACTTAGATTGGACTCGAACCAATGACCTCTTGATTGAAGCGTCATATCCACTACACTACCGAGCCTTTTCGACAGCTAGTAATGGTTCTGGTCCACTGTAGCAGCGTGTAGTGCGTATTCATTCAATTGACCATTTCTTGCATTGAGTTGATTTATTAAAACTGATTGACAAATTGCCCTACATCGATAGGTTATTATTGTTTATCGTTCACCAAAACACCACCTGTCACTTCTTTTCATGATTACGAAGTCCTTACATCCAAAGTTATGTAGCGTTTTTAAAGAGAAAATCAACCCCCCCCCCAAAAAAAAAAAAAAATGAATAAACTTTAAAAAAAGGGAAAATTATTCCCTACAGAGAGATTGAAAAATGACAAAAATCGGATGAGAAATAAGGAAGATATGACATTTTGGAATTGCACTTCTTTTTTTTTTTTTGGAAAACATTTCTTGACAAGTCCTTATGAGTATTTTAATGAAAGAGTAGATGATGTCATGACCTCACAATTTTTCATGGATGTTATAAATGAAAAAGTTAAAAAGCATATTCCCATACCAAAGTATATCAGAGTGAACATTTGTTCTTTTTTTATTTTCAATTTCAATTTTTCAATTTCAATTTAATTTCATATTTCTCGAAGAAAAAATACATCAAATATAACAAAATTAAATGAAGTACATGATATCAAGCTGGAGACATACATAAAATATTGCAAATATATAAAACATATAGTGGTCGATCTATGAGGTTTGGAATCTGTGAAAAAATGCTAAAGAAATATGAAGGAACCTACTTAAAAGCGAGCTTGTTGAGCGTAGGTCCCAATTAAAATCGAGTTAAAGATTAAGATGGGGAGCACGGGTACAACAATGACCGAAACATAGAGAAAATAAGTACAATCATACAGTTACATAGCAAATTCTTCTCAAATGCAGATTTGGGGTCGGATAAGCCACATGCTGTAGGCGGATGAACCATTGTCGTTCTGGCAATAATAACAATATGACTCAATATATATAATAACAATGATACGGTTTAGAAAGTATTAGAAATTTATACATTGCGTGTATTAAGGGGGGAACACATGCACCTGCAAATTCCCCCCCCCCCAAAAAAAAAAGACATTCAACAACCAGTTACAGGGCAGAGAAAATTGAAATACCAGCTGTTACCTCGCCCAACTGTCTTAAAGAAGGAAGAATATACAATAGGTCATAAACACAGTGACAGAATTTGAGGGCACAAACAGCTGGTTTAACATGACAACTACTCTGGAGTACAGTACAGTACAGGTTGGGTGGTTTTCAGCCAAAGTTCTATAGCTATACAGCTGAAATATGAAATTTTCGTCATTTCTGTATATGAAAACAATTAGAAATTGTGAGAGCATGATATCATCAACTTGCTGATTTGAATATTCACAACGACTGGTCAAGAAGTGTTTTCCGAAAATTTGAAATTTGAAAATGTCACAACTTCCTTATTTCTTATCCGATTTTGATCATCTTTGCAGTGTTCTTACAGGGACTTATTTTTCTCTTTCTTATGAAATTTATGAAATTTTTGAGTGGATTATTTCTTCTTTAAGGCCCTACGAATCAATGTTTGTGCTGGTTTTGTTTCTCTGCACTCATGTTTGCGCATTTGTATCTATGACAATACGTACCAGAGAGTTCATGATTCCCGCCAATCCGCTGAATCAAACGTGCGTTTCTGAAAACGATGCCTACGGGTTATCGATTAGGATTTGCCTAGCAACCATGGCAACCGACGCGTCGTGGGAGTGATCTCGCTCCAAGCTAGCAGGCGTGCGCTGCATTGTCTCGCTCTGCATTGATTCGCTCAACATCACCTTAAATGCCGAGTTTGTCCCTATATCATCATTTTTCGTGGCAAAAACGTTCGCACCTTACTGCCTTATCCTTTCCTAAACCCTCCTCCATAGGGAACCTTAAGTTGACAGTAATATAAACAGTATACAACATCCAACAAGTAAAACGGTAGGTTAGAACTGGGCGTGTCGTGGAGTGAGAAAGTTATAGAATTGCACATTATTAAATGTGTGTTTCACAATCACATTAACAACACAATCGTATCAGTCGCAACCACGATAATTGTGTACCAGGTATGCAGGAAAAACAAAATGATAATGTCGTTATCTCTCTCCCTCTTATAGGTTCTTGCGTTAAAAAACAAACAAACAAACACATACACACACACACACACACACACACACACACACATATATATATATATATATATATATATATATATCTATTTATGTATATACATATATCTTTTTTTTTGTCGAAAGCAAGAGATTATAATCTTATAATTATAAAGCTGGAGGGACGGTGAAGATATGGTTATGAGTTTTCTTCAATTTGTCTCCCTCTGCACACATGAAATTTGTAAGATCGCAAGTTTGCTAAATATGTAGATCGGCGGTTGCGATTCTATACAAATTCCATTTTGCAGAGGGAGACAAATCGAAGAGAACACATACTTCAATATTTATTGTTGATGAATAACAAGAAGTTAACTACTCTTATCAAGTTATCACAGCTCTATGACGATAATTTTCTTGGGGAGCTAGTTTAAGTTCATACGTTTTGAATTCAGTAAGAGAAAATAGGAGATCGGGCAAACTCATGATATCATTGTGACCGAATCATGCTGTGATTTTTTTTTTGTCGATTTATAGTTTTAACCAAGTTTTTGTGTGTTTGATTCAACTACATTTTGAACTACACATTTCGAGCAAGCCCTTGGCTCCCCCTCCCCCATTCCTTAAAAGAAGGAGGAGAAGAAGAAGAAGAAGAAGTAGAAAAAAAGTTCTTCGAATTTTGCAGCTCGTAAATGTCGTTGACTTTGATTTGATAATGTTTAGAAAACCAGAATCTCAAATGAAGAAGCTAGTGTTTGACACGCTATTCAGACGACACCATTATACCATCAGACACAGTCATGAACGCAGTAAAATTATGCTAAGTAATTTATACATACAGCTTTCTACAACTTTTACAATTCAGTATGCTATACTTTATTTCCATCAAACGAAAGATAATGCATATGCATAAGTACACATTTGTCAATTCATGTTGGTAAACAAGCTTAATTGTATAATATATAGTTCTGTCTTTTTTGTCATAAACAGATATTGTTATCAACAAATGAGACCTATAAGAATTTCTCCAGGTTTCCAAACTGCACTAGGAAAGCTGCATAAACTGTTATATGATAAGTCATCTTCTTACTGGATAGGGATGATGCACGTCTTTTTGCCTGGGAGCAAAAAAAAAAAAATTGTCGTAAGCGAACTTATAAGATAAGGAAACATGTGAACTTTTCTGTGTGTATATGTGTGTATGTGTGTGTGTGTGTGTGTGTGTGTGTGTGTGTGTATGTGTGTGTGTGTGTGTGTGTGTGTGTGTGTGTGTGTGTGTGCTTGCGTACGTGTGTGTTTGCCTCATGGGTCCTTCTTTCACCATGTCGGCTTCTGTACCCCTCCCCCTTTCTCCTAGCTCTCTATCTTGAGAATTTATTTGTTTTGCAGGTTGAGTTTTTGGGTGTTTTTTTTTTCTCCGTTTCCTTGATTTCTTCGTCATATGCTGATCAATCATTTTGTTTTTCTCTCCTAATATCAAGAACTTCAGAGCACTCAATAATATTTTCGGGTAAACGGAAATCAGTAATCACCTTTGCTCGGAATATCATCCCTCTTGTCTGTTTTGCTGGATTGCTTGATTTCATAGTTGCTTATTACGCAAATAAAACAAATATAAAAACCAAACAGAACAGGACTGTGAGTCAATACAAATCACAATGAAGTACAGAGTGCCAGACGATTGCAAGATACAATATGCAAGATTTCAAGATTCAAGATTCAAGATTCAAATATTGATCTAGGCCTATTCACATCAGTAACTTAAGACATTTCTCAGGTCAAGGTAAAGCTAGGGATCGAACTGAATTGTGGATATACCCATTATTAAAAAAAAAAAAAAAAAAAAAAAAAAAAACTTTTATTGTTGTTTTTGTTTCTCTGTCCCATTCCAGAAATAGGAGTTTGGGTTAACAAGTTGCGCACGCATGTATCCCCATTGAAAAATCAATTCCATGTTAAACTGACACCAACTTATTAATGATTCCGTAAGAAAATAATTATACACTGCATCATGTTTACTAATATAAAAAAAAAGTACTTCTCAGGTTGTATGGGAAGTACTATTGGCCGGGAAGAATTACGAATTGTGCAGATACGAGTTTGTGTTACAGGACAAAAATTCACCCGAATATAACTATGTGTAATTGAGTGTAATTATTGAGTAAATACAGCAATGTTATTAAAATACATCAGCGAAAGTTTGAGGGAAATCCGACCATCCGTTCAAAAGTTATGAATTTTGAAAGGTTTCAGGGCTACTACCACTGTATGAGAAGACTGCATGCAGTTTGTGACATCACTGCAGTAAAGCAATATTAAGAAAATGTAAAGATAATTCCACAAAATGTCATTAAAAAGATTACACGTGCATATTCCCTCGACTTGCTACAACAGTCCCCCTTCGTGATGAAAGAGGTAAGTCAAATGCTTTTTTTTTTGCGAGAAATATGAAAATATGTTGAATTCTGTTTAAATTTTCTTGATATTGTTATCCTACAGTGACGTCTCAAACTGTTGTAGCCTTCTCAGAGCGATGGCAGCACTGAAACTATAAAAAAAGCATAACTTCTGAAGGGATTGTCCTATTTTCCTCGAACTTTCACTGATGCGTTCTACTAACATTGCTGCATGCACACAGTCTACACATGCACTTGGGCGAACTTGTCCTCTATTAGGTCGAGTCGCACGAGGGTGGCACGTACGGACTCAGTGGATAAATAGGTTCCAGCAAGCACTGACACCCGTGTGATTTCCCTGGAGCAAAACTTATAACGACGTTTGGAGTGAAGAGAGGTCGGTGTGGGCGATGCATAGGATTGCTCTATCGATCCTTGCCACATGTCGTCCCAAGCGCAGCGTAGCGTGCGACTGGCATATGGAAACAAGAATCAGAGTGGAATATTGAGTATCGATTTTTCAAGGGGGACGATATCTGGTTTGTTTTTTTCTTTATCAGTTGACCATGACATAAACAGCACGCTTCGTGAGGCTGCCTCACCAACATTGACTGACAGACACATCAGTGTAAAAGGGCAACGAGTCGAGGATCCGTGAAAAGAGAATTATCGCGGGATCATAAACTAGTATACGTGGAATTGTTTTGTTCGCCTTGCTGGTTCTTACTCGTTGTTGGTGCTCATGTCTTTTCATTAGAGCTGTTGTTGTTTTGACCTACAGTGTTAAAGACATCTTTATGTGAGCTGATTAAGCGGAAAAACAAATGTAAGTGAAAGCACAATAGCCATGAAATGTTTGCAAACAAAAGCATCAAACAAAAACGAAAAAAAAGAGGTTCATTGCAGTTCATGCCACCATTGCGTGTCGTAGAATGGCATTGTAAGATTTTAGTGTCGATCCATTATTTCTTGGTATGCATGATATCAAATAACGTGAACGTGGGGGAGGGTCAAAAGACATTTTGTGTTTCCACGGGATTGCTTATGGGGGAAATGGATACCAGTGCCTGCACCAAAGTCACGGAGTAAGTCGTAATATCTAAATTTAGAAACATGTGCCATGGTTGGAAGGGAATTTCCCTTAAATTTGCACGCTCGTGCTGTATATAAACTTTGAAGTCCACGCTCCCTGGCTGACCAATACCATTCTATCTCAGTTTTTATCATATCTTTTGTTCTTCTGAGAATTTCTCTGCATATCGGGTAGCCGGCAACGGTTTGTTACCAATATACTGAAATTTTGTTTACCACCAGCACTGTGGGTAAACTAGTTCATCCGTGCGATCTGTGGAGCTTAAATGTAACGTTTGGTGTAGAGAGCAATGAAACGGCCAAATCACAATCGTGGAGATTAGCATGTAAATGATGAATTGCAGACTTTATGACAATGTTTGCATTTCTTATGGTAGGGGGATTCCAGATCTGGTTCATGTTGGGAAGTTACACAGGCATTCATTTAAAAACAAGTATAAGTTTCTCCTGCACTGATTGGTTATGAATATTCATCACTATGTACATGTTCTTCTTGTATGGGTTTGTTGCATTTCAATGAAAAATAGGGAAAAAAATCATTCATGTCAGACAGTTGACGTTAACACATGAACTCAGGAAAATAGCTTTCATAAAGATTTTTTTTTTTTCTGCCATGCACCCCTCTTTGCTTTAACTTTTGGATGCCATTCATGATTTATCATGTGATTTTCTGTGTATTTGGTCTTGGCTAATTAGTTAACCCACTCTCATGCCAAGTTTAGCTTCAGATTGGTGATTATGTTCATTAAAGCAAGATAGTTTGACTTCCTATTAGGGCGAATCCCCGTGCTTGTGTTTTTCATCTAACAGTCTTCACGGCAAGTGTAGGGAGAAGGACCGACTGTTATATTTGCTGCGCGTATACTTATACATAATGTATTTATATGATTATGTGTGTGTGTGGGGGGGGGGTGGGGTGGGGTGCGTGCGTGCGTGTGTTTGCAATATGATCGCCATTTGAAGACTGGAATAAGAAAGTCCGTGTTCCTTCTCCCATTTCCCTGTCGCAAAGATTATGTGGGTATTGTGTAAGCAGATCATATTGCTTCCTCATCAATCTTGTTTCTAACAAATCAAATTGAAGTAGACGGGACTGTTGCTGATTTCTCGGTAAAATAATTTCCCCCCTCTCCTCCCTCTGTCAACGTCGACATCCTACGCCCATGTGTCGGCTGACTGCGGGGCATCACTGGGACCTCGTTCACCTAATCGCTTCGCTCAACTTACAGCTCAAAAGTTGTCTCAGAGGAGCAGCGCGGAGTTTCGGGGCAAAACACGCATGTAGTCTGCCAAACGCAGACCCTATTTACATATTTTTCTGTTACAGCTTTGGAATACATATCTGCGAAGTCGAGGTTACAGATCTCGCTACAATCTTCGTACTCTGCGACTTGTAATAAGGCAATCCACGACGAATTGTAAAAATTATTATCTTGCAAATATTCACCACCTATAGAAGGGCTGTCCATTATTCTGTTCACTATCGGTAAACTGGTTGGAGCTGTAGAGTCCGAGGTTTGTGTCAAAATGATGTAAAAAAAGATCTGTTTTCAGTAGACTATCACATCGTCATGACAGTCAATTCTTTCTTGGAAGTTGGGGATCACTACCGTAATCATTCACTGAGTCGATTGGTTACCGATTCATACACGTTGGAATTGATCTCCAACGCGTCGGATCGTGTCATAAGGTATCAAAATATTATGGCTAACGGAAATCCTAAACCAGTAGCATGGTGACTTGGCAAGACAGAATCGATCCAAGCCAACATCGTCCTTCAACTCTCGCAAGATACGTTCACTAACAACAATTTCAAAGTCAGTTAATTATTGTTCAATGAAAGCTCCTCCCCAATCAACAACAACAACAACAACATCATCATCATCATCATCAACAACAACAACAACAACAACAACAACAACAACAACAACAACAACGGCAAATCATAGCTATCGTTATGCATTACACTAACATCTACACTAACACTGACTGTAGTATCGAAAGTAAATATTGTTATAGAAATTTCAATTTGGGATTGTTGATGAAATTATTAGCTTAAACATTTTTAGAATCACATAAAGAACCAAAACATTTTTTATGGGGGAGAGTTGTGACTATATCTAATCTGCATGATATTGATATTGGATTGTTTGAATATGTCAGTCATGTGGACATTGAATAATGTCATGATGTTTATGATTCTTTGAATTGTGGATCAATAAAAGAACTGTATTATAAAAAAAAATATTGATATGGGGTTATGAGCGATATCAGTAGTTGGTGACAGCATGAAACTACATTATTTTTTTTTCTGTCAGATGTCAATGGATCTGACATAGATTTCATGTAGTTTTCCATAGCTTTCCTCTAGTTCTAGAGTCAAATGACGACTGAGTTCAGTTTCTCTTCCGATCTGCGTTGTCTGAAACTCCAAGGAAGGAAGATCGGTTGGTTGATTGCTGCACGTGCGCTCGATCGTCACGGATAAAGTCACAGTGGTCAAGGTTGCGTCGAAAGATATCGCAACAATCTATCATCATGAACATGGTTGAATAGACTATTCCTTGGAATGATAGTGCTTTTATTGAGAAACCAGGGAGAAGATATCTGCTGGCTGTGTGCTGAGGACTCTGGTTTTGTCAGAGACATTAATGTTAATGATCAAACGACGCTGACTGATCTGAACGATGATGTTCAAACGCATGAATAAACAATCCAGTATGCAAGATTTTTTATATGTGTTGTCACTAATAAGATATCTATGAAAAAACAAAACAAAACATATCACCATACTGATAAACTGCTGGTGCTACTCTCTATGGGATACATGTTTTCGCTGGTCATTCCATTTTCACTTTATATGCACCTATAGCACAATATTTTCACGCTCAACTTATTCCTAGCTTTATATTTACAAGATATCAGGAATTCGGGTGCAGCTTAGATATTAACACTGTAAACATTATCAAGCACCAAAGCTTTTCGAATGAGATTCTCAATACTCAACGTCTGGCCAGAACAGAATGGCTTTGTGTAGAGACTCAAATTAAATTTATATCGAAATACGGTCGCTTAAAGAAGAAAAAAAAAAACAGAAGGAAACAAAATGCACAGGATTCTTCACTCATTTCAAGCATTTGTCAAGTGTGTGGAAAACTGACGTTTTACGCAACAAAGTTGAAGTTGCAATGATTTCATCATATAGTCGATCACGTGATCATCTCGTACATTTATGCACTCAAAGATTTTAGAAAAGCTTGAAAAAATATCAAAATTGAATTAGTCGAAGAAAGTTGTACATTATGATAATAGTGCCACATTTGATACATACAAAACGAAAATTTGTCTGATTAGCTTTTTGTGCGGTATGCTTGGCTAGACGTTCTGTCACAAACTAGTTCACGCTGGATACGCCAAACGAGCTCTTTGACGTCTAAGGCAACAGAGGTAATGTCGCTATGGCCTAATTAATTAGTCACGTGATCATCTCTTGCATTCACTTCAGTGGTGTGCAGTGAAAGATTGCGCAGGGCTGCCACAGCTTGCACACATCAGCTCAGCACTGCGAATTGACGCGCTCTCGCATTTGTAGCTGTGATCTCGTTTGCTATTAGAGCTGTCGAGTGTAGCGGGCGCGCGGGTCACGACGAAGGCAAGTGCAACGAAAATGAAACACTCGCACGTACGCACCTGAATCTTCTGAAGACGAGAGGAAGAGGGGAGAGAATCAATCTCTTTGGAGAGAACCCACGCATACTGCAGACAGGTTCACTCTGTCTGAAACCTCTCCCAATCCCGTTCGTCGTTAGGCATTTTGACTGCACGATGTAGTCACCTATGAAAGTCTCATGCCTGAGAGCATGACCCAATAAATGTTTCCGTTATATCTTATCTGGTCGGCTTACAGCCAATCTGGCTCAGCGAGCATGAAAACACTGATGAAAACAAGAAGAAGAAGAGGGAAATACAATGTCAATGCTCTTAACGAAACTCATCATCAGCCAATAGACACGTACACACTGCATTACACAAAGAATACTTCATCACCTAAAGAGCAACTACTGAAGAAATATATTACTCTGAACATATACATTAATTTTCTGTATCTTGCTCTCTCTCTCTCTCTCTCTCTGTTGAGTGTTTTAGAATTTGTAAAATCAGTATTAAAATGGTCTTCAGTCTAACGCTTTCCCAACTATGACATTTAGGTGGCAGTAACTGGGATTATGTATTTACAAATGATACTAATTCGCCATTGGAATTATGATGGCTGACTGGTATTATCTCAAAGACGAATATTATGCTATTAACCCGCAAGAATATTTCCAAATGATACGAATTCGCTATCGTGTTGAATGACGGCTAATTGGTATGAACTCAAAGACGAACATTATGCTGTTCACCCGCAAAAATATGTTCAAATGACACGAATTCGCTATTTGAATGATGGCTGATTGGTATGAGCTGAAGGACACGCATTATGCTATTTACCCGCAAGATGACTTTTGTATGGGCACGTTTCCATATCTTGATTTGTTAGCAGGAAGATAAACAGGGCGCCCGCTGCCGGCGGAAATAAATGTAGTCTAGGTACCCTGGGGACCCTGCGCTTGGCTTTCACATTATCGTCAAAACAAATTCACCGCTGACCTGTTATGATGAGAACAACCAAGCCCGCGATAAAACAGATTTACTGCAAAATATGAAGGGAAGAAAACAACAGCGTGCCAAACATGTCAGGCAATTACATTAATTTAGAAGAAAGGTTTACAACCAGTATGGTTTTCCTCACAGAATCATCGGGCACGTAGTCAATATTGATGACACCGTCACACAGGACACATAAAAGTCTCTAAAGAGGGCAACGGTGTTTGCAATTTCTGTTTTCATTTTGCTCGAGGTTTATGCGAACATCATAAAACTTAAGATCGACTGGCTAGGTTTGGACAACAGGGAATGCTTTGCCCCAGGTGCACAGTCTCATTTTGGCGCGCAAACTTACAAAAGCGCCTTACAGATCATCTAATGAGAGAAGTAAAAAATCACCGGTGAAATCGATAGTATCGAACACACAAATCTGTATCTGTGTTGTATATATACAGTATATATGAAACCGAGCTGAAATATTGATAGAAGACTTACTAACAACCGCGTAACTGACTGACAAACCACGCACTTCGACAAGAATGAATCAATCCCATTTGTGTCTAACGCATGACCCCAATACGGTATCATAGTCAGAACAAAGTCATTGTTTGTTTATCGCATTCCCATGAAGGACGAGCAGTCAACAGGAAGGCGGGAAAATCTTTTGATCGCTCACTGCTGAGAGACAGAACGGCTTTAATTTGTTTCATTCGTCTGGGGAATCTGTCCTGATGTTGTTTTTCTGCACACTCACAACCTTACTCACTTTGCGTCACGCCCAATCATCCGTGTAGTGCCATCATCTTTCTGGCGTGACCGTGGAGTTCTTTTCATGGGCTCCAAGTATACAAGCCGTGTATAGTTCACGAAAAGTACAACACACACACACACACACACACACACACACACACACACACACACACACACACACACACACACACACAACACACACACACACATACACACACACACACAAGTGTATACCGTCTTCTTATTTGACTGTGGAGCAAAGAAGAGTAGTACAACAGAAGTCAGGATGAAAGTTGTATACTATACCAATACGTCTTGTATAAGCAGTCGGTTTTGATGGCATATTACAACTGTATCACCGACCATCAATTCATCAATCATAGGCCTACATAGCAATACTGGACAAAAGAGAAGCAAAATCATCAAAATATAAACATCAAAGCATAAACATTGATTACAAAAGAAGATGCAATCATGCATGACTTTAGTTTACCTAATAACATAAAGCTCGTATCTATACTGTTCGACGGACACTGACGGACCCAAAGCTTTTCGTTCAAAACGATGGAAATTGTCAATTTTGACGGAAAAATTGTAAGCAATGCTCGTAAATACTGGTTGATTACTACATTGACGTGTGTCCTAGAATCATGTAGAATAGAGATAACGAAATTCTCGAAACGCATAGATCATAGAATTCAACTTTTACTCATATTGTCACTAATAAAAGGTACAAAAGTAAAACGAAAAAAATACAGAGAACAAAGTAACATGTTTCTGGGTAATTCATGGTTGAGGAAAAGAAACATCTCTTCATTTTATAAACCATTTAAACTTGATAAAACTAATGATTTGTTCTGATTATGATATGCTTATGAATAAATAAATAAATTGCCTCTAAAAGAAGCCTTCTTGGTCATTATTAAGGTTCGTTGTGGTACGCACCTTGTGTCGAACCTTCTGTCATTTCTGACAGAGAGTAACTTTACGAACTCTATGAAGATGAAAACATCGTGGCCTGTTGGGTTAAGATCATATCATCCCGATACTTTACAGCTGAACTAAAAACAAGTGACACGTAAAGTCCGGGTCAAGATTTGGCAAAGTAATCATACATCAACAACAGGAAGCTATAATACATGACATTTATGCCGTGTATTTAACCTTTGTTTCTTGATTCTGCAGAGCGTGCATGCTGACCGTGAAAAAGACAGCAAATTAACACTAAAGCTTGCTAGAGGTGCACTTTACAGTGAAAGACTTTCAACACTGATTCTACGGTTTGAGAGACTTTCTACAAAACTGTTCCCCTTTTCATTTCATTTCATTTATTAAGTTTCCACACGAATCATACAGTGTTGTGTTTACAACATCCATCCATGACAATGTAAAGTAACACATAAATTATAACTTAAAAGTGCAGTATATACAAATAACATTGACATGGCACAAACTCAATACTGTAATCATTCTCAAGTACATTACATTCATGACGGATAAATGAAATTTGGTGTGGTGGGAACCTACATAGAAGCAGATGCTTGTGGGAGTAGGTTCCCCGAAAGAAAGCCAAACACAGGCTGTTACACTCAAACACACACACACACACACTCTGCACGCACGCAAGTAAACCTGGACAAGCGTGCGTGCACACCCACACACAAACACACACACAAACACACACACACACACACACACACACACACAACAAGGAGAAGAGAAAGAAGCAGAGGAGAAAACTGAGTATAAATTATAATCTCTAATATTTTTGTCGTCAAAATTTTGGTCCTAAACAACTCTCCATACTTAACAACTTTATTACTGGGAACTGCATTTTGCTAACAATATTTTCAGGTGCTATAACAAAAATGCGTAAGTTGGCAGCACTCTCACTTTTCAAAGGCTATCTGTGTAGCGCAGAACTCATCAATCTCACTGATGTCTCGTTAATTTTAAAACAGGCTGCCCTATAGACGAACATAATACGTACGATAACCCGATACACACTGCCCTTAAATGGGAGATGCGGTAAACATGTTATCGCGTTCCCGCTTGGTTGAAGCGAAGAGATTAGTGCAATTTGAACTTTCACAATCCTTTCTAGGCCCGACGGTGATAGCAACAGATAAACAGTTTCTATTATGGGGCTTTTTCACCTTGTTATCTGTGTTTTGACATTGAACGTTTTATCCGGTCTCTGTGGTTCAGCTTCTGGTTGTTGTGTTTCAAAATGGTCATGCATGTAACAAACAACCCACAGATAATCCGATGAGAAGGTCTGGTGTAAACTGTAATTGTGATGAGAGCGTGACATCTATAATATTCAGTAGCAAAAAACAAACCACAAATGCAAAACATAAAACATCAAAACACGACAGAACAAAACCCCAAAGACGCCTTAAGAAATGCTCGTTCTTTTTAGAACTGATCAATTTGCTCAAGACCACCACGCGTTGATTACAGAGGAAATTTGTAATTTGTGTTTTAAATACAAATTTTCTTTGCCAGCGTTTCTATTGTAAGCTTGGGAAGTTTGGTGGTTACGAACACACGTAAAACTGTCTTGCCTCAAACCGTAAGACATATTTCTGATATTACACGTGCCTTTGGTCCCTACGTACAAGCACGTAAACTCTTTCTCCACAGTCCGTCAGTCTGTTAGTCTGTGTATACGCGTGCCTGCATGTCTTGAACTGATGTTGTACTTTGTTAGAATATGCATAGGTGCATAAGCCAGACCTAATGAAGAAGAGCATTTGTTGTTGTTGTTTTTTTTAAATGTTGAGCAACCATGCTGAAAAAAAATACACATCAGGCTGTAACGCGAAAATAACAATACACACAGAGTAAAGAAAAGGTTATCAATTATCATACTTAGAGCGATTAACGATTTACAGAACCCCCAAAACAAACAAAAACAACTTACGAAACTATCTTGAACTGTGCAAAGGATGACTTTGATGAGAAAAGCCAAGCATAATCAACTACTGTGTGAAATAACAAACGCCACTTGAGCTTTATTGAGTTTTTAAAGACTGTTATTTACATGTAGATTGTCTGTGTATTTCCTCTTCTCATTTTACTGTTTTTATTCTCATACACTATATATCATCTTGTGTGTTATCATGTATAATCTACAAGAAATGTATTCACTGGTCCGTCATTCTGTTACTTATATTCTTTGTTTGTTTGTACTCTCATACCTCTAGATGGGCTCGAAAGAGTCGATACAATTCTAACTTCTAAAACCCGGTAAGAAAAGTATATACTTATGCAATCCTGTTTATTCAAAATACTCACAGAATAAACCTTGAGATGGAGTGGTGTGCTCACAGACATCTTTTCTTTTCTTTTTTGCTCCTTCTTCTTTCTCCTTCTTTCTTCTTCATTGCGCAGTAATAACGTAATTCTTATTTAGTTCATGCTTACGTTTTTTGTTCTAATGGTTTGTTTGTTTGTGTCGCGTGACCACCTCTGTGTCTTTGTATGTATTGTTTTAGTCATCATATATTTACTATTGAAATTGAGATTGAAATTGCAACAGTCTGCAATTTGACACACTCAACGCAACTTGTCCATCGAAAGCCGAGTGTGTTCCATCTCATCGCGTATCATTAGCAAGTTGTCGTGTGTATTGATGACATGCAGGCATTATTATGTCGAAGGCCTATATACCCAAGATTGATTATCTGCAAGAGTCGCAAGTGATATATTTCCAAATATACAGATCATATATTGCGCGACCGAATCCCAAAGTTTGTACAAATCGATTCACATAACTGTAGAATGTGTACAATTCTGTTCAAGGTTATGTACGTAATACCCAATTCGTAGCTATTTTCGCTTCTATTCTCTTGTACCTTCTCATGTTAGAACTCTGGTAATGTGAGGCTGGAGTCTATACTTGACAATATTAAAGAGCAATCATCGAGGCCTGACTGCACGTTGTCTATCCTGTTTGTCCTGAAATATTATCAAACGCCTTCCCGTCCCTTTTCCGCTGAGAAACACATTCGATATTAAAGGCAGGAGATGACAGTGTCATTTTTGGTGTTTGGCAGAAAGAGAGAGAGAGAGAGAGTAATTATAACTAGGCCTATATGATATATATTCGTATACATTATGGTGTATATAATAAATGTTTAAATTGCTCAATAACATGAACCAATGAATGCATATTTTTATGTATTATGTATGTTGTTGATGAAAATAATTGTATTGAATTGAAGTGAATTGAATCAAATAATGTATATTATATTACATATATATATATACATATAAATATATATATATATATATATATGTATATATGTATATATATATATATATATATATATAATCATATTGTGTATTTATATAGTTCGTATACATATCATGTGTACTAATATGTCTGAATAGAGGAGCATTCTATATACAGATGAAAAAAAAAACACGTTTTTTTTAGAAAGCAGTCATATTGTGTGTAAACAGGTCATGTCATCAATTTTGCTGCTGAGGAATTATTCTATCCATTCTTTTTTTTTTCTTTTTATTGATTTTCAAAAACAAATCATACATAACATTAAAACAATCAAAGCAAAAAATAAAAATAAAAACAAAAATAAAACAAAACAAAACAAAACAAAACAAAAAAGCAGCCATACCAAGTATTTCACAAATAGCAGTTGTCACCCATTTTCACAAATCATCTTAAAGCAAAATAATGTAGGATTACGAGAGATGTCCCAAGCAAACCGCCGACAAGCCCGCGAACATGCCAGCCGGACCGCCGCTCAATCCACCAGCACCAATTCGGGCCCCTGGCAGACTCCATTCTTTATTCGAGTGTTACATTTTGAGTTAAACATGACAAATCATCCACCCACAGTTACGATACTCTTTACTCGACCCTTCTTTCTTCAAACACTTACGCAAACATGCATACCCACACACAATAATCAATATACAAAATGGAATCTGCCCACAGAGCCGATCGGGTTAGGCCGGAATAGAGAGAGCAGCAAACCCACCCAGCAGGCACACAAGGCCGCCAACGGAAAGCCGGAGTCATTCCCGAAACCTGCTGGCAGTATAAACTGTATGTGACTCGCTGGAATGGAAGACAACCTAAAACAGCATAAACCATGTAAACAAATTTTGCATAATACTCATACAAAACCCAAATAAGTACATGTATGTACTATTGTACATAACATTCTTTCAGGTTTAACAAATGATAAAATATCTCAACATCCATGTACCTACAATCCTAGTACAGTATACTAGTAGTAATCTAACTTACTGGTAAGGGAAAATGAAGGCAGTCCTTCTGTCTCATGAAAATTTGTACCCCATCCACATTAAGTGTAACTAACATGACACATACAGAATATGTACAATTTGCACTAAGAATATGAAAAATTGTGTTACATTAAAATAATATATATATGTAACTTATTGAAGATGAGGGGTTTTTCAATTTATAGATAAAGATACGAATACATGGCTACATGTATTTGACAATAGCAATTAAGCTTTCCTGTTTAACAAATTAATACAATGTCCCATAAAACATCATCCACAGACCTGTATGGGCAATGTAGCCTTAAAAACCAAAAAAGCTTTTGAATCACCCAATTCCACAGAACAGATAAAATAACCAACTTCTTGAATTATACATGATACAAAATTATGGCTGATTCTGCAGAAACATGTAAAATACATACACATTGTATACCATCAAAACATGCCAAGGTTAAAACTACTCATACAGACCCATGTGAGATGTCGTCTGCAAAACTAAAAATACTATTTACAGATCAAATCTCCATTTCCTGAAATGAATCGAAAGTTTGTTATTTCTTTTAGCAATATTATACTCAAGCTCCTTGTTGGCTATGACATACGATTTATAACCTTTAAAGCTTGGTGGTTTATTTTGAAATTTACAAATATAAACATAATATTTAAGTAAAAGAAAAAGATATGTCAAAAATTTATCAGAATCAAAACCAAACATTTGTTCAAATAATGAAACATTTAGTGGCTTATTGATTTTCTGAGAGATAGCTTTAAGAGTATCCTCCCAAATGGGTTGAACTGACGGACATTGAACAAAAATATGAATATAGGTTTCAGGGGCATTCTTACAAAATGAGCAATTGGGAGAATCTTTTCTTTTAATTTTATATAGAAAGTTATTCAAACCTATAGCTCTGTGAAATAGCTTAAAATAAAAAGATCGAATACGTGTATTTATGGTACATAAAAAGTTGTTCACATGAACCTTTTCCCAATTGATTTCTTCGGACTCTTGGAGGTCACTCCAAAATACAGTCTGTCTTTCTGGATAACATGTTTCTTGTATTATACTGTAAGCGAACTTTGGATTTTTTTGAGTCTTTAAAAGTTTTGCTTTAATTTCCTCAAATATTTTGTCTGGAGTTAAATCAGAGGAAACAAACCAATCTTTTGGAATATTTTTCAATAAAAAATTGTATTTCCGCCTGTCCTTTTTGCTAATATCGTAATCCAAAATCAGTTCTTCAAATAATTTATAACCTGGATGGGGAGGGTTGAGTAGATCACTTATAAAGACAATACCTTTGTCTAACCAATCTTCATACAAGAAGTATTGTTTGGATTTTGAACGAATACTTCTGTTAAACCAAATGCATTGACAAGAACCAATTGCAGAAAAAGCTGTATTAAATTCATCTTTAACAATTTTTTCTCTAAAAATGTACCATGTTTGAAGAGATTCGGCTAATTGACTTGAGCCTAATTTGTTCAAAATACATGCAGGGGGATGTGCTTTCCACAATATATCTTTTCTACCACTAAAATCATCTAAAATACATAATTCAATAAATTTCCATATACTTTGATAGTTATCATCAAGAAGCATTTTGACCCATGTCATTTTTTGTGCAATCGAAAACATGTATGGATCAATCATTTTTAAACCACCCAAAGAGTAATCATTACACAAGAGGTGTCTTTTGACCCTATCACTTCCACCACTCCATATGAATTTATATAGTATTGTGTTTATTTGTCTAAAAAATTTCTTTGGTATTTTTATACATAATACCGGAAAATAATACAGAAGTTGAGGCAGCAATAGGGTCTTTATAACACAGATCTTCCCGACCAGAGATAAATTTCTTACACGCCAACAATTCAAAATATTTTCAATGGATTTAAGCTTTGTCTTGTGGTTAAGATCATACAGATTACTTATGTTCAAAGAAAAATGAATACCCAGAGTTTTAAAAGTAGACTTATTCCATTTAAGACCTTTCTCCGAAAATGGAAATTTTTGAGAACCCTTTAAAGAACCAATCCAAATTGCTTCTGATTTAGAGATGTTAAGCTTACAGCCAGAACTCTCAGAAAATGAACCAATAGTATCAAAAAGTGATTTAAACGAGTTTTGTGAACCGTCAATGAAACAAGTAGAGTCATCTGCTAGCAAAGAAATTTTCAAATCATTTTCGCCCACTGGGATACCTTTAATATTTAGGTTTTGTCTAATAGCAAGAGCCATAGACTCGATAACCAACAAAAACAGGTATGGGGATATAGGACACCCTTGGAAAATACCTCGTTCCATATTTATTGGTGTAGTCAAATGTCCATAATTTGAAACATAGCTTTTCCTACCTGAGTAAAATACCTTTATCCAATCAATAAATTTATCACTAAAATTAAACTTTCTCATTACCCGATACAAGTAATCATGCGAAACACTGTCAAAAGCTTTCTGAATATCAAGGAGAAGAATTGCTCCAGGAATTTGCTTTAAATCTGTATATTCTATTATATCAATAATTAAGCGAATGTTATTTCCAATATTCCTTCCTTTTAAAAAACCAGATTGATCTGGATGGATCAAATCCGAGAGACATTTTTTTAAACGATTTGCTAAAGTTTTGGCTAAAATTTTATAGTCTACTGTTAAAAGAGAAATTGGTCTGAAGTTTTTCAAAAAGGAATGATCTTTATCTTTTTTGGGAATCAAAGTAATGACTCCATTTCTTTGTGAACTAGACATTAGTCCATTCTGCAGGGAAAAATTAAACGAATCTAAAAGTAAATCAGAAATGTCTTTCCAAAACACGATATAAAATTCTATGGGTAGCCCATCCAAACCTGGTGACCTGTTATGTTTCATTGAGGTAATTGTATCATACAATTCCTTCTTTGAAAGTGGTTTATCAAGAAAATCCTTATCAACTTCATTTAATTGGGGAATTTCAATAGAATTTAAAAAAACATCTTTTCCATCACCTAAATTGTTATCACATTGTTTTGAGTATAAGAGCTGATAAAATGAATAAATTTCTTCCAATATAGTGTCCTGCTTAACAATAATCTCATCATCATCATTCTTTAATTTAAAAATACTTTTCTTCTCTCCAGACCTCTTTTCTAAATTACAAAAATATTTTGAACTTTTTTCCCCTTCTTCAATCCAACGAATGCGCGAGCGAATAATTAAACCTTTGGTTTCTTCATCCAAAATATCATTTAAGGCTTGGGTTAAAAAATCCTTCTCATTAAGAAGCTCATCATCATTTAAGTCAACACTCAATTTTTTTTCTACCTCCTCTATTTCCCGCAGAAGTTCTCTTTTTACGAAATTCTTTTCTTTCTTTTTACGTGCACAGTATTCTATACAAATGCCGGTAATGGTACATTTAAGCGCATCCCATAAAATATTTGGATTACAGTTACTTTTAAAATTAATAAGTTTAAATTCTTCAATGTTGTCCCTAATGATTGTACAAAAATCTGAATCTTTGTGTAAATACTGACAGTTCAATTTCCAAAATCCTGGACCCCTTAGTGGTTGGGCACCTTTAAAATTTAATGTAACGAGGGAATGGTCAGATTGAATACCTGGACTTATTTTTGATTGCGAACAATTAGTAACAAAGTTATCAGAAACAAGAATATAATCAATCCTGGATAACACTTTAGGATTTTTTTGATGTCTGGTGTATTGTTTAAGGTTTGGATTAAAAGTACGCCAAATATCACAAAGATTAAATTCTTCCATAAGTGTTGTTAGCATTTCACTTGATTTGACATTAGAGTGGGTGTCCCTACCCCCTTGATAGTCCAGATGGCCCAAAACAGCATTAAAATCCCCAGCACATATAATAGAAGCGTATTTAAATTGGTCTACTTTGTTAAAGACTTCAAGAAAAAAATTGGGGTCATCATTATTTGGACCGTACAAATTTACTAAAACTAAAGGAACTTCATTAATACTAGCAGATATAATGAGGTATCTTCCATTAGGGTCAATGTAAGAAGAGTCAAGGACCAATGAAACCCTATTTCGAATTAGAATGGCTACACCTCTACTGTTTGAAGAATGGCTGGAAAACCATGATTTTTCACCCCATTGTTGCATCCAAAATTGTTCATCCGATTTTGAAGAGTGGGTTTCCTGAAGAAAAATTATATCACTCTCAATGGATCTTAAATAATGAAAAATTTTGCGTCTTTTTACATGATCTTGAATTCCCCTGCAATCAAATGTTGCAAGTTTTAAATCCATATTTGTAATGTGGGGAAAACAGTCCATTTCTTATTACCTTTATACAGGACTTTCAATAAGTTTGAGAGCAAGAGCACCTGAGACAAAATAACTGCCAACAAATTAAAATTATGAGATACAAAAACATACTGAATAATAATACTTGCGGCTGCTGTGAGATTAGAAAAAAGTGGTATGATTAAAAAAAGAAAAACAATTGGAAAAAAACAAACAAACAAAAGGATGGGTGCACAAGATAGGGCACCGGGCCTCAAATTGTGAAACGGCCCGGGCCAAAAGTGCAACTTTTGGAGTGGCCTCAATGGCCACCGGCGCATGGGGGCGTAAACACATATCATAATCGTGCCCTTCATATTACATATGAATTGGTACAAAATAAAAATGAAATACAAAATATATCATATGAACAGTCAATACTACAACCATTCAGGTCCCCCCTCAAAGAAAAAAAAAATTCTTTCCTTTTTTTTTTCTGCTAACAACATAATGGAATCCACATAAGTTATATTAATTAAATGTAATTACTATTCCAAATAAAATAAAAATAAGTTTACCTTATTTAGTTTTCCACAGTAAAGATATCAACGGAAGAAAAAAAAGGGGTATTTTACTTTAAAATACACCAATAAATCTTTTACAACAAACTTGCATTATGAAGATCTTATTCTTAAAGATCAAAAATTTGAAAAAAAATATTAAAATGATAATAACATTTGAAAAAATAATAAGAATCTATTATGAGTGTAATGTATAATCAATTGTATTGACTTCTTCTCTTTAACCAGTACTAAACTAGAATAACAACAAAACACACCCATTATACAAGTTACTAACTACTGTACCACTAATTCTACTTTGTATACAGTGAAACAAACGATATCAATTAGAACTCGATCAGAATGAAATAAAAAGCTTGCAAACAATAATACAGCCAAGTGCAGACAACATTACCAGAAAATGGAATAAAGTCTTGGAGTTTTCAAATCGGCTTCCTCTCCTTTTTTTCTCTCAAGAAGTAACATTGGTTCAGTATATTCTGCAACAGTATATCAGTTATCAGTAGTTAATGTTGATATTCTTCTTGTGTACCAGATCTTCCACATGTCTCTAACTGGACTTCCATCCTGAGATGCCTTTATAATCACGAAAAATAGTTTAAAAAGCATACAACAGCGAATATGAAAAAAAAAAATCCGATCTGGTGCTCCTGAAGCATGAAACAAGACACCTTGTTTAACTTCCTCTGGGAACGTCGGTATTTGCCGTTGGTGTTACGATCCTGCCCGAAGAATCTCTCGCCTTCAGAATGGCTGGGTAGATAAAAAAAGGCTTGAAGCCTTTTTCCTTGAGAGCTTTGAACTTGGTCAGCTGAGCCTTTCTTTGGTCCAACACCCGCTTAGACATATCATCGTTGACAAAAATCTTCCTGCATCTCTGGTCTGGGCCTGAAACAAACTTTATCAGCTCCTTCTTGACTCGTTCTTTTACACGATAACTGTTGAACCCGATATGAATAGGGCGAGGGCGAGAGTTCTTCTGGTTGCTACGGTATGTAGGTGTGCGATGGATTCTGGAGGTCTCGTCTTCAATGTTTATGTTGATCTTGGCCTCAGCAAGTAGGAGCTTCACTGATTTCAAACTCGCGCTAGCCTCATGGGCATCATCTCCTTCCGTTTCTGGCAGGTTGAAAATAACAATGTTAGATCTCCGCGAGCGGTTTTCTAGGTCGTCGATTTTCTCTTCTGCCTTAGCTAATGCAATTTCCAGTTTGCTTACTTTGTCAGATACCTCGCCAATCTCATGCTCGAGAAGGCCGTGGCTGTTTCGGCAATCCGCAGCCAGCTGCTCAAATCTAGCGTGCATACGGGCTTCAAACGCCCGGGCCCATGCCGGGGCTTGTTCTTCATCGTCCGGCATCGCTGTAGGTACACTCAAGTTTTCGTTTGGAATCACAGAAACATCAGAAAGTGTGCCTGTTTTTACCTTTTTCTTCGCCGGGCTGGAGGTTTGGTCCATTCTTGCGTTCACAACTGTCCATACGATGTAAAAAATAGCAGTATTAAGACCAAAATTGAAATAAATTCAGGGCACGAAAATCCACACGTGTTCACGCATTAGTGTGCGCCGCCATCTTTCATTCTATCCATTCTTCATAACTCTTCCCGAGATACCAGACTTGTGACGGATGGAGGCTTTGGATTTTACTCCCTCTCCAAGATATATAGGGTAATGTTGCTCTCTCGCACTCAGGTTAAAAGAGAATCTTTTTTTTTTCTCCATACCATTCACCAAGTATGACGTTGCAGTTACATGATCGGGTTGGTCATGTTGAAGTTTGCTTTGTGCTATGCACCCGTCATTGAAAGATACATGAGCTTTCCTATCATTAATCTACCACTGTGCTGAGAGTAACACACCCACAGAAATTTGGGTAAAATTAGATTTGATATGCGAAGGTTCCGAAACACACAAATTCCCTTAATGATCGTTTTTGCGAAAATGAAATAGGGTTCGGTAACGCGAACATTTGTGGCGTTCTTAGAAGGTTTCTTATTCCGGAGGTTCGTTTATCCGAAAAAGAAATAAGGTTAGTCATTCCGAAGGTTCGTCACTCCGAATCACGCAAGTTCCATTTACCTAGATGTTCGTTAGTACGAGAATGAAATCATCAAGTTCATTCATCCATGGCGTTATTCCGAAGGTTCATTTATCCAAAAATAAAATGACATTCGCTAATCCGTGAGTAAAAACAAAATTTCGTGCTATTAGATGAACCTTCGGAATTACGCACCTTATTTCGTTTTCGTACTAACGAGCCTGCGGAATAAAGAACTTATTATTTTTTTTTCGGGTTTAACGAACCTCGGCATATAAGACCTTCAGAAAACGAATATTATTTCATATCGGAAATTACGAACCTTTGGAAAAACGATCTGTAGCCGTTAAGATAAAGATGACATGGCTTATACCGATACCATTATCAAGCACATACATAGCTTTTTTTTTTTTTGTATTTGTATGTTTTATTGATTTTCATGATTACAAACAATACAAATTACACAATAATTATGAACGTATGGAACAAAAAATAAAGATGAAAATAAGATCATCAATAAGACATAAAAACGCAGTATCATTTTGATCAATACACAACTTATTGTGGTAGTCACCAGTATAACATCTTGAAGGTTCTAAGCACATACATAGCTATCTTATCGCACTATACATTCGAACTTTATACCGGAACTTCTGGGATTCTGTTCGTTTGATCAACTCTATTTTTAGAGGGGTGTGTAGTTTTGGTTTAGATCGGCTGCAGGTTTCCAACTGTGTGTGTATGTGTGTGTGTGTGTGTGTGTGTGTGTGTGTGTGTGTGTGTGTGTGTACGTGGGTGGGTGTTTGTGTGATAATGAGAAACCTCCTATGAAATATGAAAGAACATTTGAATTCTTAGAGGAATTTACAGTTTGTTGGTCTTGAAATGGCTGAGATATCCAAAAACAGCGATCCTAATAAAATGCGACAGCCCACGCTCTTTGTTTTACCTTGTTTTCGGATATCTAAGCCATTTCAAAACCGATTTTCATCAAATAAACTTTCAATCCCCTTTGAATTGTTTGCTCTTTAACATTTCATATATAGCGGTTTCTAAATATCTCTAAAATGTCATTAACAGCCGAATCCTCACGTCAACCAATACTATACAATCCCTTGGCTGAACAATTATGGTGGTGTATGGTGTTGAATATCGTGTTGTAAAGCGGAGGATAACAGCGCGATGTCGCCTTCTTGGTGGAAGGTATTAGAATTTGCTAGATTTTGGACCTACGATGTACTGACTGGGTCGTTTGGAGGCGAAGGTCAGTGTGAAGTTGATTGCTGCCGCCATGATTATGACGCTATTCATACCTTTGACTACAATTCTGCGTATCACAGTGTGGCAGCGCGATTTTTTTTTTATTTTTTTTTTTTATCAGTGATAACCTTCTTTCGATTGGTAGAATATTGAAACTATTGTTGATATTTTTTCTCCTGCAACTTTCATCGTTACTTTCAGTTATTTTACTTTCTAAATGTGAAAGCTAAAAGGTATGAGAAACTATTGATTTTGATACCTTCTGCAATATGCAAGGCGGAATTGTTCAAGGAACCTATAGATTGAAAATGTGATAACACTATGTTGAGATGTGAGCAAAGAAAGTGGAGCTCGTCTACTCAGCAGGCAAACGAACAATGTGATTGTTGTGTTGATATGATTTGCCCTTTGGCCTGATTTTAGCGAATCCATAGCAGTGTTATGACTATCGTGCAGTTGACTGGGTTTGTTTGTGATGCCTCTTTCCACTACACGCTTGATTTGTTTTTGGATATTCATCTCATCTCCTTTCCTTGTCAGCCCAATTTCTCTTGCACTGGAAGGGAGCTCCTGGCATGACATTGAACGAGAAAACATTAGGCAATAACAATAGTGTGTGATTAGCTTTCGGTTCGTGCGTGGCTCATGTACGTTGGACTGTAAAGGTTGATCATTATCGGACTTATCGACGGACGCGCACTGGAGTGGACACAGAGCACGAACATTACAAAGGGGCCTGCGCACTCGGCTGGAACACCTTGCGTACAACCGCACCAGAGGTTTGTGTGCCCAGCAATAGCGGGTGACCTCGGCCCCCAAGAACTGGCCACCACTTGTACGTCATCTACGGCAAAACACGGGGTCTTTTCTGCGTACCTGGTCAGATCTTCCAAAAGGGATTCCCTTTGCTCTGCTTTACCTTGACTAGGTCGGGCTGGTCATTCACCCAATTTCTAATGCATTCTGATGAAAACACAGTGACCTGCCTCTCGTTTCTTTTATTCACAGAAATAACAACAACAACAAAAAAAAAAAATGGCGATAAGGCTGATAACTTGATAACAGCAACGTCAACGACATAGAACAACATTCAGCCAGTGCGATATACCAAGAGTATAATCTCATATCAGTAGTCAAATGTTTATTGAAGGGCAATGAAATCTAAGAAAATGTTGGAACTCAGAATTGATGCCTCCCTCCTTATCTGTTTTTATTTCTTTTCTTCGTAACTCTCAGAATTTGGGTTTGAGGGTTGGGGGGGGGGGGGGGGGAGTTAGAAGGGAGCCTGGCATTGGGAGCGGGCATTTCTTTGATTTTTTCCAGTATGATCTGAGGTACGTATACTTTCTAATCCAGAGGGTGCGGGTGAAAATATAGGCTAATATGATGATTTTCCAATCCGGAAATAATGACCTTAAAAGAAAAACACACCACCGAGAAAAACAACCAACAGGAATATTCAAGTACAAGAAGAAAGTGATCGCTAACATTCCGAACCGGAATCGTTTTCCCGGATCCACTACCCTGGATGGAATGCAAAGCAGAACAGAAATCAACGACAACAACACACACACACAAGTAACCCCAAACAGTTTAACAAAATAGCATGCACCTTGGAATCCGGAACTATATAGCATTTCTTGACATGATATCGTGCGATTGTGAACAACAGGAAGATTAAGTGTTCGCTTAGGGAATCTCCCAAAGTAGGCCGATCAGATTGGTACACGTGTTGCCAGGAAAGAATGTCTAAAGATTGAACGGTTGGTGACTACAAACTTATGAACTTGTTCTGTTGGAGTACATAATTGCCTCAAAGAATAGGCCTACATCTTTCTCTTTAAATTACACCATTTATGAGAGACTAAATTGACTATGAGGACATGATTTGACTAATCATTTTATAGCACAGATTTGGCTCTCTACAAGCTAATCATCATGTCTTACTTGTCTCAAGGCAGTTACCCCCCGAGGACAAGTACCCCCCCCCCATAACGGCTAAATACTGGTTAGTGACAAGGTTAGAGTAAAGATTAGGGTTACAGTAGGATGGGTTAGGGATAGGATTAGGTTCAGGATTAGGATCAGGGTTAGGGTCAGGGGAATGGTCTGGGATAATTTCCTTAGGAACCAGTGTTATTATGTAAGTTACCAAGTGATTGTAAGATTGGACTCACGCGACTCCTCCCTGTCAATCAAAGAGGGACATGAACATAAACACCGCTAATGTTGTCGTCCATGCTTGACATTCATCAATAATGTGGTGAGACTACGGGTGGCCCCTCTCCCACAACAATTTAAGGTGCAATTACGTCAATAAAAAGAAGCACCTGGCGGAAACGGTTCATCCCCCCATCAACACAACGTGATCAGTTCCTAGAATAATTAGTATCCCGATGTGATGTTTGAATTGCTGCTCCGAAGCTAAAACAGAGCACTCACATAAGTGACCTCTTTTTGACACAGGCTATTATTGCCCCCCCCCCTCCCCCCCCTCCCCCCCCTCCCCCCCCCCCCCCCCCGTCTGTCTCTGCTGATGCGTTGAAGAATGTTTCTACCCGGGGAGATCGATGGATGGAGTGAATGCAGCTGTATTGATATGTCGAACGCGTTTTCTTCGATAGAGCCTGTACTGTCCGTTCAAACTTCTCATCTCTCTCTCTCTCATACCATACACTCAATTACTCTTGTCATTCCGCGAACACAAGTCAAGGAGGCTCAATTCCTCCTACACCTTCGTGTCCACTTCATCATCTCGCCTTGAACGCCGCTCTCCGGTCGTTGACATTCGCTGTCCGTCCCTTTGTCCAGATTTCTGTCAGTCAGGTGGAAAACGAGGAAACTCTGAACGGTCATTGGCAGCAATATACGGAGAAATCTGAAAGGATGATGTGCGTGCGTTCATCTCAATTCTTCTTCCATCCTCCCCAACAATTTCGCTCGATGGAACGCGTCTTACCTGGGAGTAACTAGTCGTGAAAATAATTAAATGTCAATAACATTGAAATATCAATCATAATGATAAAGGTGTCTTTCCACTGACTTGACTGCAGTATACTTAAAAATCATGAGCTTTGAACATCATGGATATTGATTTTTTTTTTCTCATAACAAGGTGAAAGAAGAATGACGTTTGCTTCTCATTAACTGTAACACAGACATGTATGTAAAGGCCCTCAAACACACAAACACACACATCCATCACACACACTCACTCATACTCATATCCATACCTGTTGACACAAAAAAAAAAAATGTGAGATACATTATATAGGTTCAAATAAGCTCTTGAAAATGTTTCCTGCAATGTTTCATACAAGGTGTTTTTTTGCTTGTTTCATCACTTTGTATACTCTTCTTTTCAACGATTCTTTTTTTCGTTGCTTTTTTTTCTCTTTGCATGCCAAAAATGTAAAATTGCAAGGGTATGGAAACATAAAAAGCTAGCCAAGCAAGCACGATATTTAATCTTCTGCCACCAAGCATTCTGGACTAACCTTGACTCTCTCTTACTAATGAGTAAGGTGCGACAAAATATACCTGAACAGCAGTTCCTTGTATGGGGGTAGGCCGTCCGCCGCAAACACCAGAGCGGAACGGGGAATACCACTCGTCGAGGGGGTCCCTGAATGTCCCCCAGTCAAGGGTTACTTCGACCAGGGAGGTCATCCCCCTGTTTCCACCTACAACTCCCCTGACACAATACCTGATCGAATGTTGTGGGGGTACAGAACAAAACTCTTTCTTGTATTGTCAGGGTTCGGTTCTACTTACCCGTAAGAAATTCTTGATGCACCAGACGTACGAATTCTTGATTTTTCTCTTTTGAACTGTGTTAACCTTTTTGGTTCTTTATGTTGTAGAGGTTTTTTGATTTGGTAAATATTTTTTTTTTCTTGGTCGTCTGTGACGTTAGTTCTGCGCCAAACGTTGAACGAAATTCTGTGTTTGATACGGGGTCATTTAATTTCATTGGACGGTTGGTCAAAATTCGTGGCCCTGTGTATTTCGAAGAAAAGAATGAAAGTCATACCCCATGAATTTTGGAGGGGGAAAAACCCACAAATCTTTATCTTTGGTCGATATTCTAATCTGTTTTTTCCTGATTATTTGGTCCACTGATTAATCTACACAACGTCTTCGGATCCGGTCCAGCTGATACAGGACAGCTTGTTATTCAAGTAGATTGAAGTGCTGGAAGTTTGCATGAACAGTAAACTCAAGAGCTTTTGTCTGTTTCTCGTTTTGAGGATGATGGTGACAAACAGGACGCTATAGTGTTTATTCTTTTTTTTTTTTCCTGGAAAAGGATAGTTGTTTTGAACAAATTCAGTAGAATCATTTGTTGGCAGAAAACGAAAGTTGTTTTGAATAAATTCAATAAGATCCAAGTTGCAGATTGATAAATATTGAACAGAGCCAGGTAGACATCAGGAAGCATTCAATTCAATTCAATTCAATTCAATTCAATTTATTTTCATATTTCTCAATGAAGAAATGTACATCAAATATAATGAAATGAAGTGAATCATATTATCCGGCTTGGATGCACAGTAAATTAATGTAAACATATAAAACATAGCGGTCAATGTTCGTAAGTTTGGCTCTCTGTATAACGCTAAAGAAATATGATGGAACCTACTTAAAAGCGAGCTTGTTAAGCGTAGGTCCCAAATTCTGAACAGAGTGTAAGATACAGATGAGGAGCACGGATGCAACGTAGGACCAAAATAAAGAAAAACAAAAATGAAAGGCAAAAATACCGGGGGCAATCAAGAAACATTGTAAGGCAGTGTGACTGTTATGGACCTTCAAGTAGGAAGCAGTCATGGTATACTAACGTGATCGTGTGGTCCCTCACATTTAGCAACCATCATGTGTTTTGTTTATATGAACACTAGATTCGTTCAAATGTTATTCGAATGTTATTGAAAGATATGTGATCCTGCACCACGAAACCAACAAAAAGACGCCAGACATGGATTTCTAGTTAAGGACAGATTCTGAAAGAACAGAATCTAAGCTTTGAAATGATGTATAACTCAATTCAAATGGACTCTCTCAAATTATCTAAATATTGGAAAGAAAGCACACACTGTGGAAAAGTGTGTACTGGAAAAAGAGGCTCTGAAGTTTAGGGTACAGTCAAGCGCATAATCTCACCAAGCCATGCCAGCTGTGCAATGAATAGAAAAAAAAAAAAAAACCAGAATGTTAAACTCAACAATGAAGGGATTATCAGATTAAGCTGAAATTAAGCATTCCTTAACAACACATACTATCCATTACCAATACCAAGTACGAGTATTAAAGCAGGAGCATTATCCTTTCAAAAGTTATTATAGTTGAAAGTAAAGAATGTGTAAAGGATTTAAGAAATGAAAAGGAGCCTCTATGACGTATACCTAATCACACTATTCTACCAAAAAAAGAAGTGTTCTAGAAAAACTGCTAAAAACATAATTTGCCTTTTGATTTATGATCTAAGATATTGCAGAAGAAGAATTGCTCTTTCATAAAATATGAAATACTCAAAGATTGACTTCATAGGATGACAAGTTTCATCTATTTTGAGTCCTCATGTAAACTTTGGGCATGCGACTTTTTGTTGTGTTTGTGATGCACGGTCACAATACCCTTGCGAATAACTCAATATCAGTGTGCTGGAGTCATTCTTTTTTTTTTTTTTGAGCACAGACACAGACAAAAGATCACCTTCGTCATGTGGACAAAACATGAATATCATCAATTCTGTTCATTATGAGTTTTATTGCAATATCCAACAAAAGATGAAATCTTCTAAACAAATATATCATGTTTCATCAGAGCACTTGCTCCTGTAAAAAAAAAAAAAAAAAAAAATGCCGTATTGTAACAAATACGTCGTCACTCATTTTTGCAAAAGACACCGGGAATACTGCACTTATTTGTACTTTCTTTTACTCTGAAAAAAAAAATGGCATTACCCCTGAGTAGAGATAGGTACACAACGCAAGTCAACGTTATCGATCTGTTCGGCGCGGCGTGACGTTGACGCGCTACGATATTCCTGTGAAACCACGCAGGTGATTTGGGTCATTCGCACAGCGTGAAGTGATTGGAGTTCGCTCTACCACCATGTAAAGTGACCACCGTTCGACTTCACATCAATCTATCCCTCTTTTTGCCCATGCCTGGAACCGCCTCATCTGATTGGTCACAATCAGTCATATGAAGTCTCATTTTGAAAAGAGGAAATACGAAAGGCGCAGAATGTGGAAGCAATGGGGGGAAAAAAGACGAAGGAGCTTTGCAGTCATTGTGCACTGTCTTCGAAGAAATCCATGATTTCACAGGAACGACTGGCAACAATAAACTGAGATTTAGCAGGTTATCATCTATATATCATAGTTAAATAAATCAAAGATACCAGCAAAGACTATTATACAACGTCCAAGTAGATCCTTGTAATTTGATTGGAGGATTGTTGGTGACGTGCTATTCAATAAGTACTCCATTCAACGCGCCATGCAATTTTGATTCTATTTTTACGTGCAACTTGGTTCGATTTTTTTGTTCTATTCCACGGTTCGAGAAATTGTACGGTACTGCATGTACTGTGTGTGTTGCATATTGAGGATCGCATATGCAGCTAGCGCAGTGTACGTGTGCGGTACATGCATGCGCGTATGTAGGCCTACGTAGTGCTAGTGCACGTGTAACGTATGAGCGCCAGCTGTGACGACCTGTATCTACACTGATTGCACAAGCCAGAAAGAGAATCGCAGTGGATCCACATGTAAGTATGGCTATATTTTTCATACATATATAGACTTCTAGGCCTACTTAGACCTACCCAACAATCCTCTAACCAAATAAAGATCTACTTGGACGTTGTATAAAACAAATAGTGTATGGTCTTTACTCGTGCAATGGAACAAGATTTCGCACTCGGTGAAAGATGAGGCGCACTATTCAACTCGGCTTCGCCTCGTTGAATAGAGCGCCTCTATCTTTCACCTCGTGCGAAATCTCGTACCATTGCACTCGTGACCATTCACTATTTGTATACTATTTCACTTTGTGATGCGCGGAATGATGTACCAGGCTCAAGAAAACGTCAAATGAAACGAAAAAAGTATGGCTCATGATATTTAGTCATCTGAAGTGATAAAAGATAACGGGTAAATATTATCATGGATATTGGGGTCTTTATTGAATCATTGGTTCTTGCAGATTTCGTGCAGATGGTCTTTTGCTCTACATAGCGGTTGAACATAGATTTACATCAAACTTGAAACATAGCGCGATTATTTATCAAAAAGCAATAAACGTTAATTTCATAACTTGTTCACAACAACAACAACGACAACAACGACAAAAATAAATCAGTCTTGTTTATTCCCTTGTTTGTTTGATTAGCTAAGTGAAACAGAGGACGATGGGAATTTGACACGTGTTTATTCTTCTTTTTTTTTCTTTCAAATGAGCAAATTCCATCTTTTCTCTTTCGTAGATGAAGTCTAACGCGCGATATAATTTAAGAGTATGCTTTCTATGTTGTTATTTGGAGGGTCCTCAATAGCTAGCTATCATCCATCCCCTCCTCGCCTCAACCTTCTCCTCGAAAAAAGTTCGTCGCTCCACGGCACCTTCCCACCACGATCCAGCTATCCAGTAAACGCCTGCACTGAAGCGCGGCCCTGTGCTTCCCAGAAAACCCACTGGTCATATAATGATTGCGGTAGCCAGTATTCGATCACCCAGGCCAGGGAATCGAGGCAGGGAGTGCGAGAAGAGTATCGATCGATGGATAGATCGACAGAAAAGGAAAGTGCAGAGGTTATATTAGTCTAATAAAAGAATGAGAGTGTCTCTCACTCATACGAAATGTTTCTGCGAAAATGGGCGTAGGGCAATTGTGGGTTAGTGATTGACATCCATTAGCCAGTCAGTATCTATGGAAGGTAAATGAACCCTTAGTAGAACCCCTAAAAAAAAAACACACAACACAAACTTCACTCCTCCACCCTTTTCAGTCTATCCAAATCAGGTACTTTTTTCAGTCTTTTTTTTTCCGGGGGGGGGGGGGGACCTGAATACAGTCAAACCTGCCTTAGCGGCCACTGGAAAATCCCTCCGAGAGAAAAGCCCTGGTAGACTCTGTGTATAGTGGCCAACAAATTTTGTTTCCTGCGGTAGATGTTAACCTGTCTATAGCGGCCACAGACCCTATGGAACCGTAGCAGAGCCGATAATTCAGCGTGTTTTTCTGCTTTGTAGCCGTGCCAGTCATTCATGGACAACGTTCAGTGATCGCCGCCGCTGCACTCATCACTCATTCGCTCACAATAAATGCACTAGTGTTAAGCTTTCTTCACGACTGTACACCTGCTACTGTGCAACGGTGATATCACCGGCATTGTTCAATGCATGAAATACACGTGTGCATACGTATACAGTATACATCGTCATGTACATGTACTTACAGATGTATACAACAATGATACATGTACATGTAAGTACTTACAGATGTATACAACAATGATACATGTACATGTTAGGCAATGCGCATAAACATTGGATAACCTGTCTATAGCGGCCACCTGTCTCTAACGACCACTCTTCATTTCCCTTGAGTGGCCGCTATAGACAGGTTTGACTGTATCTGGAATAGATAAGAAAAAGGCTTGAAAGCAGTGGTTGTAGCGTTGCCAGATCAAGCAAACATATTACAAAGCACATACTGTATGGTATATGTAACCTGGGATGAATACGTTGAGTATAGACAGTAATTGATTGCTCTGCCCTCCGAGGGTCAAATTTATTGCACGTCAGTTCGAGACTTAAACCGGTCGATAGATGGCGTTATCTCCCTTAAATCCCCGGTTGACAATCCCCACGGGGCCCGATGCGCTGGCAGAACTACATAAGGATTATTCTATATTGGTGCGTGCATTTGATAAATGCAGTGAAATCACTGAAACCTGGTAAGATACGCAAAGAATCGATTGCTATGTGCATCTTTGACATACTTCTCATTTCAGACTAAGGATTTTTTTTTTTGGTAATAATAAAAATTTAGATCGGCCTACCAAATCGCGCTTCATAAGCCTTACCTGCCACGTCCGGAGGGGGGGGGGGGGGGGGACGTGGAAAATAGAGCCTAAACAACGCAAAACAAAATCACACACAAACACACAAGCGCGTATATACGTACAAGATTCAGTTAAACGATCACAATGTAGTTTTCTCCTGCACTTTATTTTATAGTATGATTTGTAACTAAAAGGCGGCCCTCAGAGTTGGGATTGACTTGAATCTTTAGCCATGTGTTACTACTAATTGATATGAATGCTTACACAGAGCAGAGCAAAAATATTACAATCTGTCCTTATCTTGGTATTGACATTTGCGTGACTAAAGTTTCACTCCGAACACAAATACGACACGTATATTTTGTGATAAAAATCTTGATGACAGACAGTCGAGCTGCCAGTAACGCGGAGTCTTCTCATCTCTTCAGCCGCTTCAGATTTATAACTGCTCATTGCCTCCATATCTCCCGTCGCTTTTTTCGCTGATCTACAGTCCTTCTCAAGACTTACCAATTTCTAGCAACAGAATACTCTTCTCTCTTTTACTTACCTTCTTGCCCTTTGTATTTATTCTCCCCACTTCTACCGGGCAATCTCCCCTCTCCTCTTCCTAACCTAACAACACTTCAGTTCTTTCCATACTGCCATATGATGTTCCTTCTTGCCTCGATTTCACCGCTTACACCAAAAGAGTGGATGTTGTTCGTTGTTCCGAAGGTTCGTTAATCCGAAATGAAGGAGCGTACAAATGAACATTGGAAATAACGAACCTTATGTCTTTTTCGGTGTAACGAACCCTTGGAGTAACGACCTTTTTTCATTTTTGGATGAGCAAACCCTCGAAATAACGAACCTTCGGAATAACCTTCGGTATAAAAAACCTTTGGAAAAAAACAAAACACGAATAGTCAGAAAAATGAACCGTACAGCAATAGAATGTCACACAGTCCTTATGATGGCTACCCACATGGTGATTTATTTATTTATTTATTCCGTTTTATTTTCACAGTGTAGCCCTTTCAGTTAAAAAACTAATTTACAAAGGGGCCCTGATCCGTCCTTCTCTGACTTTATCAATTCCGAACATAAGAAGAATCTACTCTCCATCTTTGAATATATACTTTTCTACGTTTATTTATTCATTTATTTTTTTTTTTACTTTCGACATCTTCTCTCTCCAGTCCTTATATCAAGACTATAGTATCATGCCCATAAAAGATGGCACCTCTCCTCATGTTATTTACACTACCGTGCAAACCTTCCAAGATTAATTGTGTATCAATAGCCCGTTGTGGTGAAACGACGAATCAAAGAGATATCCTGTGAAAAAATGAAAATATCTGGCTTCTGTTGGTGATAAACATCCATGTTCTGACTTTCCCCCTAATAATAAACAATTCCTAAAATTCCCTTAAGCTGAAATGTATTTCATAAAACTACCTAGGAAGGAGAGCGTGAATTAATAACAGATAAGACACGATTTTATTTTGTTCTACTGCTATTGAGGGAGGACAAACATCTGCCTTAGTATTGAATATCAAACATCAATGTGTTATACATATATCATATATATTTTTCGAACAAGATACTCAGTAAACAAGATTATATGAACGGTTATCAGAGGATGTGAAGCCGAGTCGATATTTCCTGATTGGTTACGATGCTTTGTCCAGGATTTAACTTATTTCATTACCTTTTGTGTCTGGATATTTGATCCTATAGCGGACAAAGATGTGATTGTTGTTGTTGTTGTTGTCGTTATTTTTGTTGTTGTTGTTGTTGCTGTTGTTGTTGTTGTTGTTGTGTAATAAACTCTCCTGGCCCCTTCGATCTATTATGTGGCGTCATTCAGCAAGATTCTGCAAGACATTAAGACAAGGTATAGTTTAAAGGCATTATTTACCATTTGCAGATGATACAAAAACCCAGCTTTAGAGCTTCAAAATAGCTCTAAAATAGAGTTAGGGATAGAAACAATCAATGTAAATATGTTAATCAGTATAATCAATGTTAAATATTGTTAAATATAGAAAATGTGAACAATAGTTAGAATAAAATTCTTTCGAGAATAAACTGTCCACAGTTATGGTTTATTGAGAAAAATGGTTATATCTCCTCATATTTTAGGCTTTATTGCAAAACTTTTAAATGATAGGATGTTTTGTTATACAACAAACCTACACACTATTACATCAAATGTGATAACTTGAACATTTTTAAAAATTACTGCTCCCAATGGTCTGATGGTAAATGATACCTTTAGGTTATCAAAAGTTTTCAAGAAGACATAATCTTTGTGTGTCTATATAAATCAATTGAAAAAGACCAGTATAGATTAAATGCATACACACACACACACACACACACACACACACTCATATATATATATATATATATATATATATATATATATATATATAATATATTGAACATTTTTAAAACTCACATATACAATATACATAAGTGAATGTATAAATATCGCACACATAGAATAAAAGCGGATGATTATCATATTTGATTATTATTCGTTTCTATGTAAAATGTATCTACACACATGTATTATGATTATATACATTCAATTTTATTCTAGAAAAAGACAACAGATATTGACATATAAGATGTGTTTAATGTTTGTGTGTAAGTGTGTGTGTGTGGGGGGGGGGGGTTAGTTGTAATCATGCAGCTAAAGACGAATTAATTCAGTCACACCGAAGTCAATTGAGTATACACTATGTAGATTCCTCGTCTTAGTGGATGGATTTTATTGCATAAAGATGAAGTCATAAGATGGTGAAATATACATTTTGACAGAAATTGTTGGTCGATTGGTGATACGCGTCCTATCGTCGGAAAAAAAAAAATCCGTGATCCTATGCAATTAGGAAAGGAGGATTAGAGAAAATGAGTTTCGCGTTTGGAGTGCTAAAATGCAAAACAGAGGACTAACTACAAGGAACGCCTTTGGCGGTTTTTTTTTTAATGATCAATCCCATAAACCAAAGGGCTCCGAATGGACTCAAGTTTGCGCTTCCCTTCTTAAAACCTTTAGCGCCCCAGTTCTCGAAGTGGTGTGCGTTTTTCAGGCGACACGTGACGTTTACATCACGTGCGCACGCATAATTTATCCACTTTCGTATGCCTGTCGGTTCGAACTGAGAGCCTTGCCGACTCCTCCGCCAATCACCACACAGTGTGAAAGGGTCTTGAACGAAAACTGCAGATTGTATAAAACAAAGCAGTGCGAACTGTTATGGGAGTAGATTGGACAGTTTCTTCAGATGCGGTATATTATATGCCTGAATTAGATAGATTACAAGAACGAAAGATCAAACGTGTTTTTTTATGTATAAAGTAGTTCATGATTTAGTGCATCAATGTTTGCAGCGCCATTTTGTTTTTAAGAGTTATAATTACAACCTAAGACAAACGACACACAATATCGTGTTACCGCCGATACGCATTGAATTTAAACGGAGTATTTCTTATTACGGAACAAAGCTGTGGAATAATTTAGACGATAAAATTAAAGAAACAAGTTGGGGTGAGTTTAAACGGCGAATAAATGATGATGAAAGTGTCTTAGTTTGAGCAAAGGAACTTTTATTGTTCAGATAGCAATTATAATTATATCTTTTATCAGAGTTTATTCAAAATGGGGATGGATGAGCGTGTTTGAGTGTGTGTGTGTGCGTGTATGTGTGTGTACATGATTATATTAGGGTAGTTAGAGGGGACGTGCAGTGTGTGTGGTTTTTTTTTTTTTATACATCAATCTGTAATCTTAGTTTTGCGTGTGTGTGCTTTTTTAACCGTGTGTATTGGATATTATTTGAGTAAGTTCAGGCATTTTCAATGGTTTCTCATTAATTAGTTATTTTGTGATATTTCTATTTATACTCTCAAGTTTTAATGGAAATGTAATTTCATTTTTCTAATTTCATATTTTGTCTTGCCTATTTTGTGTCTTGCCTATGAAATGTAAAATTAGTTTGTGTAGATATATGTACTTTTTATCTGTGTTTTATCCACTATGTATTATGTAACGTATACTTGTTTTTATTGCACAGGCTAACTGAAAAAAAAAAAGCCGTGGCTGATGTTAGTACCGTGATTAAATGAAATGAATGAGCTTGATGGAGATGTTAAGAGACGAGGACGAGTCCAAAGTCAAATTCTTCGGACGGTCAAGAAAAGTGTGATACCACACAATGGTCCCTTTAATTCCTCCAACTAAAACGGTCCACAACCCTACTTTCCTTCAGGGCCCTTTATACCCAGATTTCGTACGGTGTCTTGAATGTGACAAAGAGAACTCAATGTTAAAGGGAAAATTATAATGATTGTTATTGTCATTAATAATAATATTATTATTATTGTTATTACTTTCATTATTATTATTATTATTACTATTACTATTACTGTTATCACTGTTACAATTACTTTTGATTGTTATTATCATCATTTCAATGAAAAGAAGGCAATAGAACAGATCAAAGGGAAAATAATAGAGCTGAAACCGGAAGATTTAAAAGCCGTGCTTGTATTGTATTACAGAACTTGCCACTTGCGAAACTTTCGTGCTATAAGCGAGCAAACAAACTCACACTTGCACACACACACACACACACACACATACACACACACACACATACACACATATATATATATATATATATATATATATATATATATATATATATTATATATATACATAAAGTCAGACAAAAAAATGATCGATGTCTTGTAATACCACTACGTTTATAAATTATATATTGCATATAGAAGATACAAAGGTAAATTCAAATCTAAATACATTCAGTCAAAGGTTATTGAATATCAGTGAATGCGCTGATTTTTCTTTCGTATAGATACTACTCTTTACTGAATCTATTGTATAATAAATATCAAAAACAGAAATGTGATATTAATAACAAAGCAATTAGGTTATAAGAAAACAAAATAGAGTG
Organism: Diadema setosum; assembly: GCF_964275005.1. Classification (NCBI taxonomy): domain Eukaryota; kingdom Metazoa; phylum Echinodermata; class Echinoidea; order Diadematoida; family Diadematidae; genus Diadema; species Diadema setosum. The sequence continues at coordinate 25,764,907 of NC_092698.1, read as the reverse complement.
TACATATAGATTCAACATAGAACCCTCATTTTGATAAATGTAAGAGAAAAGTTTTGACTAATTTTAAAGCAAAGTGTGAGACCATCACAAGCAATTGCTTGAAGCTAAAGTAGCCCCTCCCCCCCCCCCCCGAAAAAGAAAGAAGAAGAAAAAAACCATAAAGGTATATACGGGTTCGGAGGATTCAGTGGAGAAATTTATGACAATATAAATTTAACACTAATTTTGTGTAATTTCAAACGAATCGCATACGTTTGTGCTGTGCGTGCAAAGTTTACTGGTGCAGTGTGCTGGAAATTTGAACTTTACTGAGCAATTATAATTATTGTCATTGTCCATAGGGGAATCTTGCTTTGATGATTTAAGAAGAAAAGAAGAGAAAGTACAATTAGATCTTGACATTTAAATTAGTCACTCATACTTGTATTTCAGCAGTAAGGGCTTCTTCATTAGGTATTAAAAGAAAACATGGAGGATGCAGCTTTTGTATTCTGATAATGAATTCCATGCATCAGGACCAATGTCTCTTATACCCGGAGTATATAGTCTGGAGTTGTCAATGAATATCAAAAGAATGATAAGCTGTGTGCAAGACTCTGTTGAATTGATGGACGCATGGTGTTATACATGAAATCAGTTTGGGAAGTAAAAGGTAGAGATTATTTCGAGATTTAAAGCATAAAAATAGCCGTTCAAAATTCATGAATATGATTTATTTTAAGCGACAGACAGGAGGTAGCTTTTATACATCGATATTCAACAATGAATTCATCAGAACCAATTTATGCGTCTTACGTTAGGAGCAGCCTGGAGTTGTTAGTGTATTTCAAAAGAATGATGAATTTGATAAGAATGAATTCTGATATTATACATGAAGTCCTTTTGAGAAATAAAAGGTAGAGATTATTCCGAGATTTTGAACATAAAAATAGCCGTTTGAAATCCGTGAATATCATTTATTTTAAGCGTTTTAAATTCGTGAGATGATCGAGCTGTATAACTTGCAAAGTATGCGAAGACGTACAAATCCGCAGACCACAAACACACACACACACACACACAAACACACAGTCTGTATAGGTAGTCGGTAATGTGGTTTTATATATATATATATATATACGTACATATATATATATATATATATATATATATATATATATATATATATATATATATTCTGTATTCATATAATTTCTTTCGTGATTATTTACGTTATTCTGTTTACATGTCTGTTAACTAAGCTTTATATCAATTTTATTCTATATGATCACTTCCTCGTGATGTCCATGACTTCCATCGTAAATATTCACTAAGTTGTGCTATAATTTATATAGTTTATGATCGTACATTTTATTTGTTATTTTCATTTCATGAAAAGACTTTGTATTCGTACAGTATTGTTTTTGTTTTCGCTTTTTTTATCATTGTTTGTTTGTTTAATAGATACTTTATTTTCTGCAAATCACTAAATCAATCAGCAAATCATTATACATGAGTTACATAATCATGAACATGTGGGAAATATACAAAGTAAATTCAAAACAGAGTCGTTTGACTTGCATAAGCAACGATATAAAAGGAAATTAATGATATAATATACAGTATGCATGTCTATGCGGCAGGGATTACAACAGCAATTGAAATAGTTAAGAAGCGATTATGCAGAGGGCCGCCATTGCAAGCATTGCTTGAAAAAATGGCAGGCCCGAGGAAAAGGCAGGTACGTACTAGATTCGTAACAATACAAATTCTGCTGCGAAGATAGCAGGGGAAAATAAACTCTGATGTGTGAGGTGGTGAATGTGCGTGCAAGTCCTTGAAAGTGCACATGGGCATATAGGCTGGAATTTAGAATAATAGAATTGGTTTGCTGATGTATGCCTGTAAAGAAGATGTATTTTTCTGTTGCAGATGAAAATTCGATTCAATGCAATTCAATAAAATAGATACAGGTAAACTAGAGTATTAATATTGTTTATGCATTTTTTTTTTTGGCTAAAATGTGTTGCTGTTTGTTTGATATGCCTACTTCTTTTGAGACATTTGAAGGTATATCATAAGGATGATTTTTCACATTCAATTCAATTTGAATCTGCCTAGGAATTTGATTTGATTTTTGATAGTGAGGGCAATACCATCAGTTATCCTAATTCTATAATGAGCAAAATTGGGGAAGAAAGGTCTTTAATATACATAAAGCCAGCTTTGTTTAATTACTCAAAGAGAGCTTATTAAATTTGAACTCATCACTGAGTAAAAATACTGATTGGTCTAAGTTGGTAATTTGCCATTACAAATTATTCTATCTAAATTTTAACAAATATATCATACTTAAATTTACAGTTATATTTTTATGCACACGGTATATATAGTTCACGTTATCGTATAAAGCGATTTTATACATACCATCATTTCACATATTTAGGCTTACTATGTGTGATGCACTGCATTTTCCCCTTTGTAGATATTTATGTAATCCTTTTATTTGATATCAATAGTCTTCGTTGATAACAAAATTGCAAGTTCTGTTTATCACATTGTGCCCTGCAATCAGTAAGGCCTCATGTTGAAAAATATTGATTATTTACTAGAGTAAGTCATTTTGAATTGACAAATGTTGAAAATGCACAAATAAAACGAACTAATCCAACAAACAAACAACAGTGACAATGAAAATTGTATTGATTTTAAAGATAATGACACACCGGTCAAGCAGTCTCCATAACAGTGCATAAGAAGTAAAACGGTGCCCGTTTCCTTTGGGTCCACTCCACGAGACCGACACCCACGAGTCATACAGCCCACGAGTTCGACACTAGGTAAAATCAGCCCACGAGTTCGACATTACAACTCGTGGCGTATGTTTCGGTCTTGTGGTTCTTGTTTCCTGATAGTGTCGAACTCATGGGCTGTATGACTCGTGGGTGTCGGTCTCGTGACGTGCACCCGTTCCTTTGACTTAATTGTATACACCACCAAACATAATTTTTATGAACTACCTGTATATAGTATACAGCGTACATCTAATTTTCTGTCTATATATATTTTAGTATTTTCTGTCTTTATATATATATATATATATATATATACATGCGTGTGTTTGTGTGTGTGTATGTGTGTGTGTATGTGTGTGTGTATGTGTGTGTGTGTGTGTGTGTGTGTATGTGTGTGTGTATGTGTGTGTGTGTGTATTGTATTGTTTGTATATGCATGTCGTTGCGTGAAATAGGCAAGGGATGTAACATGTTTTTTTTTGTTTTTTTTTATCCCTCTTCTCTGCGATATCCAATACACAAAACAAAAACGTCCCCCACCAAAATGGCGTAACTTTGTAAAGACACGAATTTGAGCAAAATAATCCGGCATGGATATTTCTACAGTTATTTAGTAATTTCTACTCGAAAATGAGTATATGATCTGTAGAGCCATGCATGAGTAAGCACACATTAAATGCAAATTGATTACTCTTTAAAAGTTACGATGGTAATACTTGAGGATCCATGAAATATGCTATTTCTGGTGAATTATGAAGTGATGTTGTTGATATCATCCACCCTTTGAACGGCACACCTATCCTGACATTTTTCATGTTTTCTTATACGTTTAGGTGAGCACAGTCATAGATAAAGATGGCTATGTTCAACGCGCCTTAACTGTAAAATCCATTCGGTTTATTTGAAGAATTGGCATTAGATCTTAAGAACGTACATGTTGTGTCAACAAAAGAGAAAGTCGTCGTGTTGTGGTTGAGGGTGCACACTCTTAAAAGGAACAAGAAATGTCAAAATGCACTATAAATATAGTACATAAGCGGGACAAAAAATGGATGATAAAACACCAGCCCTTAAACATTTGCCAGAAACGGAATGTTTTACAGACCCCTGAAATGGCTTTTGTGACTTTTGGAGAGTGACCATTCTTTTTGTCTCCGACGTATGATAACTCATGCATGACTCAACATACAACTCTCACTTTCACGCAGAAGTTGCTCAATAAGACTAGTGTACAAAACTATATCCCTGTAAAAGTATTTTGATAAAAACGTTATCGTTCAAAAGTTACGCTATTTTCATCAAGGGGAAGTTACTTTTGTTGATGTTGTTGTGTGTATTTCAAATAAATGGTTTCTAAAAAAAAGAGATGTCAACAATGCGTATAAGAAGGTATCGTCATAATTTGCCATGAATATTTACGATGTCTTGAATGCGACGTCGTGATTCTCGATTAACCCTTTGTGTGCCAACGAGTCAAAAGTCCACAAATTTCACACACAAACTTATGGACAAGAAATTAGTGGGGCATGCAGATGGTTAAAAGTGTCATAGCTGACCCGACCCCGTCATGCATTGGCGCCGCAAATGTCGTGTCGCATTCCCTTATATAAAGTGGTTTGGATGAGAAAAAAACAACAACAACAAAACAACAACAGCAAAATATGCTTCTTAAAATTTCAGGCGGTGAAATCATCTGTCATCTTACCTTCTATTAGCCAGAGAAAATAAAAATAACACCCAACATTTTGGCTCATTACTATGGGAATATATGATTTCACTGTCATTTCAAGTATACGCTTGTGATATGTGGTCTGATGCATTTTCTCTTCATGCACATTCCTTTTATTTGACGTCGACAGTCATCGTTGATAATAGATTTGCAAGTTATATTTATCCTGTTGTCAGTAAAAATGCTGAAAAATATTCTTAATAATATCATTTTGTATTGAAATGATGAAAAATGCAGAAATAAAACCAACCAAACAAACAAACAAACAAACGATTGTTCATATTATTAATAAGTATCACTTTGTATTGAAATGATAAAAATGCAGAAATAAAACCAAACAAACAAACAAAACGATTGTTATTATCCATCATTACTCTGCTGTTCAACCTGACAGTATTTTATTCAAATCAGGACTGCTTTCAGATCTGTTTTCAAGTGGATTCTCTTTCCGGCTATATTCTCTCCTTCCGGCTGAAGACCGTGTATGGACGGTGCGATTTGAAGATCGCACCAATCGCACCACGTGACTATGCGATCACGCGGATACAGAAGACTGACTTTAGATAGAGATGTCTGTGCATGATGCATGGCACTTTATACTTGCTTCCCGCAGCTGCCACCATATCATCAAGGAGAGCAGATGACGCCCAGCACAAATTTCTCAAGCTAAGTTGAGCTCAGTCGGCTCGAACATTAAAGCCCCAACGCAGCTTGTTTGGCTAAGATATAGACTTTACATTTCGAGAGAAACTTGCTGGTTGTGTGAGGATAAGGTCTTCATGATTAATACAGGTGAATACAAGAGAGAAAGAGTGTGAAAGTTATGACAATTTCGGTTGAAAGTATGCTAAAATGAAATGAAAAATAGAATACATGCACTGTAACCAAGGTAACTGTTATTTTTGCTAGTAGACACTTCAGTGGATATGGCATGTGTACAGGGATGCCAACTTTGTGAAAAGCATTACAATATTCTGTGGGCAAACCTAACTTATTTTAGACATAATAATTATGTGGTAATACAATTTGAGAAGACAGTGGGGGAAACAATACTTTCTATGAAACCTGTAGCATTTTGGCAAACTTAGAAACAAAGAAACAATAAATACTGAAAAAAAAAAGTTTGCACCTCTACGTGTGCACCTTTTCGATAACGTTTACATTATCATCACCAATCTGTTGAATAGTTTAGGTTGCTTGCTTTTTGTATTGCCTTGGTTTCTTTTCAGTATTTTGTGGGTTTTCTTAACCACCTTTTGGTCATATAGTAATTGTTCTTCTGTAAATATTGGTTGTTTTAACATCGTTATTATCAAAGGAAAATTAGGTTTGTTATAGTTATTCTTTTTTTTTACTCTCTAATGATTTCTTGAAACTCAGCTTGGTTTCTTTAAACGACACCAAACAGTACCTCAGACAGGCGTTGTCTAAGCAAAAAAAAAAGTGATCAAACATACTCAAGTGAAGGGGAAAAGCAGTTTTCTTTGCGTCAACTAATGCGTGATTAACTCTAGCTCTTCTTTTATTTTCTGACTCGATTACAGGAATTCTCAAGATATGTGAATCACGGCAACAGTCAAAAGCTCATCTTGCCGCTTTTAGAATTTCAGTCTTTTTTTTTTTCTTTTTCCTGAGAGAGATGTTTCTTTTATCTGCAAATCAGCCTGCGTAACGTGATAGGTACCATGATAAAGACAAGGCTTGCTGGTAGCAATGATTCCCACATAAAAACCAACGGGGATGCTCTAATGAGATAATTACCTCAAGTTTCATACAAACAATGGAAAGGCAAGTACAAGAAGGAGGATATTAACCCCCTCAAAAAAAAAAAAAAACCCACCAAAAACACAACAACAACAACAAAACAAACAAACAAAAAAAAACCTTGAGCTGTTGACCAGTCCAACGGTAGCGCGTCATCTGAAGAAGTAATTGCGATTAGCAGCTTAAGATATAGTCACGTGATTGCGGTTTTCCAAACCACATTCTGCATCATGCATCTGTCTTCCTTTACGAGATGAAGATTTTAACATCCTCGAAAAACATTTTGTTGGTGAAGACGACTTGAAATTCGACACATCCAATGTTTCATAAAACAAGTGGCATGTTTACGTCAATGACGTCAACAGAAAGAACAACCTGTTTTGCCGGATACCATATCGCAATGATACGAATGTTCGGGATGTTTGCTATTTCTGCATTCTTTTTGTTTCTTTTTTTTTTTGATAATTACGATCAGATCTGGATAAATATTATTCTTTCATCTAGTATTCATGATGTAATAAAGTTATTTTTTTTCTATTATGTTAAAAGTTGTTTTTTTTTTCGCGTTTTTGTGCGTTTTGAGTTTACCTTTGAGAAATAAGAAACGGGTTAATATCTTCATTTTCTATTCATGAAACCGTGTTTTTGTTCTTGTTGTTGTTGTCATGCGACATATTGATATTTTTGTGTTTTTTGTGTGTTTTTTGTTTTGCTGATGGTCATACATTTTTAAGTCCTCCGCAGTTTAATCATTAAGACCACCAGATGGTGAAATAAGATATACAATGTAGTGGCGACAATCATGATTCTTCTGTATCTCAATAATCTGCTAAAACACACTGGCTTATCAAGCTCTTCGATGTTGATAAATGCTCATTCAGTTCAGTTCAATTCAATTCAATTCAGTTCAATTCAATTCAATTCAATTCAATTCAATTCAATTCAATTCAATTCAATTCAACCTCATATCATGGTGTGGGCTTTTTTTTTTTTTTATTAAATTGAAATTCCACATCATTCACAAGTTGGCTTTATGTAGAGTAGAATCAGAACAACTAGAAGCAAAATCTTTCATCGTAATCAAACCTAACTTGACAAAGTTTAGAAGATTTAAAATTCAGATGTCTAATTCTAAAGAAAACTTAAATTTGAGATTTTAAAATTACAACATTATATTCTTTCTTTTTTTTTCACCGAACATTGACACAAGTCGTAACCAAAAAATGGAAATTTCAGGACGTGATAATAGCATCACATCACAATTTTCTTTTTAACTGTTCTGTAAGTAAATCTTCTCTATTATGTTTTCTTTTCTGTCTTTCTTTTTTGACGCAGGAATGAAAAAAAGACCTGCATTTTGGCATCACATAAACACGATAAACATTAGTATTGTCATAATCCAACAACGATGACCTGTCACGTGGAAAGGAATGTACTTGCGAATTCTACATGATTTTTGACGCAAGAAAGCAATAAAAGTGAGTTGTATTTTAGCATCACATTACAGACACATGTAATTTTGTCATTATTCCACCAACAATAACTGTCACGTAAATATGGAATGTATTTGCAAATTTATCCACCACTTACATGATTTCCATGATAATCAAGTTTTTGCAAAGACCTACCGGGAGAGCTATGAGGGGATTTATGATGACATCAATATCAGTTTTCGGCGAAAAACAAAAGATGATAAAACTTTAAATTTCTAAGACTTTCTTAGTTTAGGTGCAATTTTGATGAAACATCACTCATTTTCTTGGTCTGACTTAAAGGCGTTATTTACCATTTGCAGATGAAACAAAAACTCAGCTTAATTTAGTGCTTTAAAATACAGTTCTAAAATGTGAGTTAGGAATAGAAACAACCAATGTAAAAATGTTCGTCAGTATAATCAATGTTAAGTATTGGTAAATATACAGTTGTATCACAAAACATTCTACCATGTAAAATTTCGCAATAAACCTTAAAAGACAAGAAGATATCACTAGTTTTCTCAATAAACCATAACTGTAGACGGTTTAGTCTAGAAACAATTTCATTACACCTTTTGTTCACATTTTGTATATCTAACAATACATCACATTGATTATACTGATTAACGTTTTTATATTGGTTGTTTACATTGGTTGTTTATACATGTATTTTTATTGTTTGAAGCACTTAAGCCGGTTCTGGTTCAAATCGTTTTATATTTGACTGATGATGTGTCTTGAGGGAGCGAGAGCTGAGCAGAGCAGCCCGGGCCGATGACAGCAATTTTTCGCAGAAAAACAGAACAAAAATGAAGCAGAAATTAATATATAGATAAACAGAAAAAAAAGGGGGAGGGACCAAGGGAGAGATAGACAAACAGACAGACAGACAGAGAGGGAGCGAGGAAGAGAAGGAATAGCAGTGAGAGACGAGAAAGGGGGAGGGAGAGGGAGATTGAACACAGAAGGAAAGGTCGTTGAGCTGTACAGAAAGGACACACCTACGCGTAGGTGTGTCCTTTCTATACAGCTCAAGGACCGTAGCTATCGGTGCGAGTTAATGATCCGTGCCCTCTTAACGTTTGCAAAGGATACACGTGTAGCCAAATCACAAAGATGATAGAGTAATAAGCAGCGTGCACGTGAGTGTGTGTATCATGCACGTGCGAACGTTGACATAGCTATTTGATACACAGTTAACTGTATGCCGTCAAGTTGATATCAATTTCATTCTTTTACAACTTTCCAAGGGAGATGCTTGTAGGCCAGGAACTTGGGACGATATCACGGAGATATTCAAAGGACAATTATTCACGTGATCATATTCATCCGATGCGAAGGTTGACAAATCTATATTTGATACACAGTTAACTGTATGCCGTCAAGTTGATATCGATTTCATTTTCATTTTTACAACTTTCCAAGGGAGATGCTTGTAGGCCAGGGACGACATCACGGAGATATTCAAAGGACGTGATCATATTCACGTGATCATATTCACGTTATTCATATTCACGTTATTCACGTGATCATATTCATCCGATGCGAAGGTTGACAAATCTATTTGATACACAGTTAACTGTATGCCGTCAAGTTGATATCGATTTCATTTCTAGTTTTACAACTTTCCAAGGGAGATGCTTGTAGGCCAGGACCTTAGGGACGACATCACGGAGATATTCAAAGGACAATACGTGATCATATTCATCCGATGCGAAGGTTGACAAATCTATCTGATACACAGTTAACTGTATGCCGTCAAGTTGATATCGATTCCATTTCTATTTTTACAACTTTCCAAGGGAGATGCTTGTTGGCCAGGGACTTAGGACGACATCACAGAGATTCTTAAAGGACGATAAGTCACGTGATCATAATTCAACCACTCTCAGCCGTTACTATAGATCAGCGTCTTTCCGATGTGTTAGGAATTGTTGCAGAGATTCGCTTGCAAATAAAATAATGACCTAACCCAGTGAAAAGGGAAGTGATGTTAACATCAAAATCTATTCCTGATCTTTGGAATGGGGTATGGAAAACCCACTAACAAACTGATATGAAAAAGAGACTATTAACTCTGCACAATAGAGGATTTTGAGGCTTCGGTGCTGAAAAGGTTGAGGGGTAATGAGTGAAACAATCTACCGAATACCACGACGAACAACGATGAAGCTTTTAAAGGGGCCCTGAAGTCCGAATGCATGTTGATTTGCGTTGATTTATGATACCCTAAACATCACTTTTGCGGTGAAACGAATATCTAGAAACATTCCATATATTTTTAACGATTTTTTTTTCTTCTATTTTTCACGTTTTTTTTTTCTTCTATTTTTCTTCAGATTACTTGGGAACGCCCACAAAAAATCCTTCCAAACCAATACTCCTCAGATGACCTCATCTGTCAATCATTGCTAAAGTACTGAAATGTTTAACAAAAGACCTTGGAATGCACCTTCCTCTCGACTCAGCATAACTTGCATGTTTCTGTGATATTAATGTGACTAACAAAAGACATGGCGAGGGAACATGCAAGTTAAATTATGCTGAGTCGAGGGGAAGGTGCATTCCAATGTCTTTTGTTAAACATTTCAGTACCTTAGCAATGACTGACAGATGAGGTCATCTCAAGAATATTGGTTTGGAAGGATTTTTGTGGGTGTTCCCAAGTAATCTGAAGAAAAATAGAAGAAAAAATCGTTAAAATATATGGAATGTTTCTAAATATTCATTTCACCGCAAAAGTGATGTTGAGGGTATCATAAATCAACACAAATCAACATACATTTGGATTTCAGGGCCCCTTTAAAGTCGGAAGCCGGCATGGCCGGGATACAGAATAATCGATAGGGGAGATTTCATGCTATACGCTAGGGAGAGAGAACTAGAAACAGAAGGACATTGCACGAGAGATGCGTTAAATATCACACACAGGTTACAAAAGTGTGAAATATAACGCTTATTACAAAAGTAGGGCACGTACGATAGTCGTCTTTGACAAAAGAAACACCTCCTGGCATGCCTGGGCAACAGATTCATCAGAATGTATGATCAAAATGTATCAAAAACACAATCAAATTTTTACTGCTTCCATTCTGAACATTCTGAAGCGAAGTTACCCTAACGAACAGTTTAGATTCATGAAAGAAGACAGAATTATTACTATGATACAAATAAACGAGATGTAATCCGCCGAAATGATGTTGAAAAAATAACTAAAAAACCGCAATGCTTGGATGTCACTAATTTCAGGGCACAAATATTGAAAATGGAGCAGAGATTTGTACACGAATGAATAGACTAAATGGAAAAATATCAATAAAAACAACAAGCAAGCATTGTCTCCCTCTCTGTGGTATATCTGCTTTTATGTTGTACTATTCCTTATAAACTGTAATGTTTTTATACTACTGTTTTTACTCTTGATATATATATATATATATATATATATATATATATATATATATATATATATATATATATATATATATATATATATATATATATATATATATATATATATATATATATATATATATATATATATATATATATATATATATATTTATTTATACATATAATAGTATACACAAGAAGAACGAGTCTCAAATACGCCATCTGTATATCCAACAAGAAGGTTTTTATTCACAAAATTTTTAACCCGCCTCGGGCCTTCGTCAGTGCAGTGTATACTGGTATACTAGGCACTGCTAGGACAATGATAAGTTTTTGCAAACATGAATCATAACAGCATAACATCATCAGATCGTAACAATGCTCTGCGCATTGCCCTGGAGCGTTGTCTATTATTTTGTGAATAAAAACCTTCTTGATGGATCTACAGATAGCGTATTTGAGACTCATTCTTCTTATAATGATAACATTATAAGTCCAACGTGTGGAAAATTCCAAGATGAACATTATATATAAATTATGCATACACACACATAGATCTACATTACGTATACATGTTATGCGTATGTCATACTCAATAAGAGGAAATGCACAATACATGTATGTTAAATTTTTGCATGCACAAAGACATAGAGAAACACATAGATAAAAATACTTATGATAATATATGTTAATATAGATAAGATAGATATATATATTTGTGTAACTGTCAATTGTGGTGTGATGGACCGGGTCCACTGTATTTCTTTCCTTGTACTTACCTGCCTGTGGGCAGGTAGTATCCTAGGAATATTCATCACATGCTTTAATTTGCAAAGGAAATAAAGTATATTATATTTATAGATGTTTTTATATATCTTATACACACACACACACACACACACACACACACACACACACACACACACATATATATATATATATATGTATGTATATATATATATATATATATATCCCTAGTTGGCACCTTAGGGAGACATATTGGGGGGAAGTGTCTTCATTAGGGAGACAACTGGTCATTAAGGAGACAATTTTCGTGTCTCCATTGCGTAAATTGCCATTGAACATGTATTTTAAAATTTGCATATAAAACAAATGGAAATGTCTTCCAAATGACCCATCTAGGAGTATATATATATATATATATATATATATATATATATATATACAGAGAGAGAGAGGGATTTCAGACTATTAAACAAAGAGAGAAGGGAACAAATACAACATTAACAGCCAATAGATTAGAAAGAAGGCGGAGACGAGTCGAGTTTCGCGCTGTTAGCCAGTCGTGGAGCAGGTGTGTGTGGTGACAGCCCATTTATCTCGTCCACAGCGCTATCTTCAGAAGATAAGATTCGCGACTAAATATAATTCAATCCCTCAAAATACCGCCCCTTCTGGCACTTCTAGAAAGACTTCTCACCATCACATTCACACACTTTCTGACTGCAGAATCCCTCGTCTCTCCCTCCCCACTCTTATCAATGATATCATTATTGTTTCATTCGTGTTCAAAATGATACATGTACCTAGAATTACAGAGACAAGACTCTCGCCCTAAAAATAGCTCCATCCTCGAAATATCGTTCGGTCTGGCACTTTCAAGATAAACCTCTCACCATCACATTCGCTCTTGTAATTGCCGAATCTGATGTCTTCTCCCTACACTCCCTCTTATTCTCGTTCATCTTTCTTCGGTGTCCAGCTGATGCCAGAATCACAAGGTAATACAGCCTTAGCCATTAAAGGAACTTTGCAGTGCAAATGCATTTTGACTTGTATTGATTCGTAATACCCGATCATTACTTATGTGGCCAAAAGAATAATATTATCTACTTATGGGCCATAATATATATAATATATATTAATAAATCTAATTTTTCCCTTGTCGGATAGCTTGGATAGGTCCGGAAAAACATTAGAATAAGAAATAAAACAACTTTCAATCCAAGATTCTGCAGTGATAATCATCTGTCAATCATTGTTAAATCACTAGTATGATTAACAAGACACTGGAATGCACTTTTACCCAGACTGAGCATATCTTTGCATGTTGAAATATATGTATATGCTAGGTTTCATGATATACCATCAGGAATTGCAGAGATATGGGGGGAATAGTGAAACTTTAGGAATTTGACCTTGAACTTTGATCTTGAGCGTGTACACCTAAAGGTTGATAGGCACAACTTCGCCCACTCATACACACATATGCGTGTATGTCAAGTTTGTTTAAGATACCTCAAATGGTTCTTACGTTACGCTCTCCATAAAACCGATTCAGGACGGAAGGACGTACCAACGGACGGACGGAAGGACGATTCGAAAACATAATGCCTCCGGCGACACTTCGTGGCGGAGGCATGATGTACAGAACGCAACAAACCCCATATTTTCCGAGACATTTTTTTTTTTTTAATTCAGACAAAAGATTCGTGGGGGAGGGGACAGATGGGGGAGGTGCAAAATGATCCTCTCACTTACCACGAGCAATGCTCGATCTTGCCCCACCCCATCAGCCCGTACTACCTCCCACACTAAAAAAAAAAAACAAAAAAAAAAACAAACAAACAAACAAACAAACAAACAAACAAAAAACAAACAAAAACAAAAACAACAACAAGCAAACAAACAAAAACCGTTCCGTAACCCTTGGCCACGCTACCGTAAAGGGCAATTCCAGATCAGTCTAAAGTTTGTCTGAAAGGAACAACTAACATTTGAATTTGATAGACGCAATAGCGGATATATAAATCGGATGAATTTTGCAAAATTATGAAATTGTTACGTTTCACTAATTTTCACCCCCCCCCCCTCCAAAAAAAAAGTTCCTGAACAGTAAATGTGAATATGCAAAGGAATGAGTTGATGATGCTATCGCCTCACATCTCGCCATATCATTTGTTAAATTTCCTGTTTTTTTTTTGTTTGTTTTTTTTTCTTGGGGGAGGGGTGGGTTTCAAAGGCAATATGCCCTCAGTCTCAAATCCCGATACTTCTGACTTATCATTAATTTGAAGTTAATTCAGCCCGAGTGTATTGCATCTAATCATTTTATAAAAATGGGTCTATGACCTGTTGATATCAGGTGGTAAAACTTTGTATATTGCAGCACAATAGGGCCGCTCTCCGATCGGCAGCGCAGACGTCAGTGTGAATTCATTGATCAAAGCAATCGTTTGGGTCAACTGCTCAGAGTACTTCACCTGGTAATCTTCCACAAGATAACCACTTTTTTTTTTTTTTTTAACACACACGACAGTAATAGAGCTTATGACGCGAACGCGGAGGTGTGAATTCATGGCAGATTGGATGTTAGTTTGATATCCAAGATGTCAACATCGTTGGCGGACCTTGATGTAGCTTTCCTTGAAATACTATTGTGATGTTACCATGGTTACGGGTACATGAATTCCCATCTCAGTAATGGTACGAACAAAACTCGTAGACAGAAACCGCGCTTTGTGTTGTTTTCCTTTGCTTTGTTTTGTTTTAGTGTTTCGATTGTGTGCAAAAGTTTATTTTCCATGTCTTCTATGGTGTGAGACATCTGAGCAGAGCAATGTGATATCATCGTCTTTTAGGGGTACCTCCAACAACAACAAAAGCAAAACAAACGAACTTACAAAAACAGCAACACAACAACATAAATAGAATAAAACAAAAAACACCTCACAAATACCCACACACTTACATACCCTCATAAGGCAATAAAAAACCCCACCCACATAAACAAGAGAATCCCACACGTGAGTGAGCGTCACGTTTTCAAGAGGACTCTTTATAATGGGTCCGCTGAGCACAATATCCTAAGAAATTATCAATATTCAAGTGATCCTATACCTGTATAAATTTCAGCGCACTTTCACCCCTTTTTGTATTTTTTGGCCTAACACACGGTTTCACTGAATGCAAATTTTTCAATCGGCGTCGCTCTTCTGTGATGTTGTTCTTTTTTTATCCAGGCCAGCATTACGCCTTGGGCTGTAACTTGAACCTGGAGTGACATCGGCGTTAATACACATTGTTAACAGTACTGCACATTTCGTCTATGCAACATTTGGATACTAGTACAGTTGTACTGTCTTAATATCATTCCATGAGGACGTGTACCTCACAAACAGTAAACATTATTGACACATCCATATTGCTACACGTATACTACACTTAGTACTACAGTATACACTGTACTAATATTCATTGATGAAGTTACACATACACACACACACACACACACAAACATGTGTACACAGTTTACAACACATCACAACCCACAAAATGAAGCTCCGAAGCTCTTCTTAATTGCAGTGAACTACCGATGTTTATTGGAAAGTTTCAGATTTTCTTTTCTTTTCTTTTCAGAACAGGAGATGGATAAAACGATCACATGATTATAAATAAGCCTACAATTACATTTGGTACATGAAACACATTATCTGTTCTAGGAAGCTAAGTATGCCCGCCTGTTATGTAACTAAAAAAAACCAACAAAACAAACACCGTCACAATGATGCGAACGAATGTCAATTCAGGATTACAAACATGGAAAACATGATTTCAATTACTGCAAGGTGCATCTGTTCAAATCTTAGGCACTAGTAGTTACTGGAAGAAATTTGATTTTTCTACCTGTACATGTATATGTATTCAAGGTCTATCTCTGTCTCTGCACATTCTGGAGGTAAAAGCGACAGTCCTAGTGATCAAAGTAGTTACTGCAACAAGATGAATGGTGATATTTTCGGGTTTCTACAAAGAGCAAGAGAGAATATACACCCAGAAGAGTATGGCATGATAGTTTCTGTCAACATGGTCAAACTCCAGTCCTGGTTTAAATGGTTGCGCCGAGACATATGTGTACATAACATTGTTTCCTTCACCGCGTATCCTGTAAAAGTCCTGATAAATTAAGACATATATGCCCTCTGAGATTTAGAGATGAAAACAGAAAATATTTGAGACATGCTTTCTGACAAGACAGAGCTAGACACACACACCTTCTCTCTTTCCCCGGCGACAAGAACCAATTTCGCTCAGAGTGATGTGCATTACACACATCCAATTTCCATTAATTGCTCCTTCGATGACAATTCCGAATTTCTTGTATCTATTTGCATGCATTTTTTTTTTTGCTTCCTGCCTCTAAGTTGCCATGGGGGTTTATTGGAAAATAGTCAACAAACTTTCGTTACAATTCTCTCCAACAGTCAACCCGCCCCCTTTTCTGAATTCTCATTAAACTCATCAACATTATCCCTGTAACTGGTCACCATCCATTAATTAAAGTACATGTATAAGAGACGGACATGAGTCAGTGAACGATGAACAAGTCTTCTCCAGGTACTTCTCTCTGTTAAACATTAACAAATTTTGTTAATGTCATTAGATCCTTTTTCTTTGCTGGTTTTGCTTCTTCTTCTCTCCCCCCCCCCCCCCCCCCCATTTTTCTCTCTATGGTTTCTTCTGGCAGTTAGGAAAGGGAAGGAAAAACACTGTACACTGTATATCCTTTCCATTACACATCGTTGCTTTTTTGAGAACCAGGGCCGCTTTTTTATTCCACCATATCATCCACAATTTCACGCAAGGTGGGTAGCGTTTGTAGATCTTATCATTGGCGACTAACAGCCCTACACAGGTACATGTACATATCTGTTCATCCCATTCTTTCGAAATCTATTCCATTTCCGAACTTTCCTATTCAAACATGTTGAAATTCTGCTGCAATAGCGAGCAATCACAACTCTGGCTTACACTCAAAACTCCTTGCTCGACATAACTATTATGTACACTGTATTTACACACTCAGCTAATGATGCAATTAATATGACATTAGCACCTTGCAGCTCGTAATCTTTACTCTCTTTGAACATAACATGTTCCACTTCGTATTTACAATCCAGGGCAATTTTATCTTTACAGGGGGTAGCCATAGTTGAATCTCTCTGCGTAATCCTTCAGATCTCTGGGGAGGCACATTTGTGATTGATGAAAACAATATTTACAAAATGTTTCAATTAGTGTATTTTCAATTTTATACTTATCTCCATAATGCCCCCCTTATTCATTCTCATGGTGAACTCACCCTGAGACTTGGCAATATACATATCAACAGCTGACAGCAAGAAGGGCACTAGCATACAATTAGTACTCTTCTGTTTCTCAACTGATCAGGTGCTGATGCTTTCCATGTAAATGTCATAACGCAGTATGCGGGAATGAACATAAAAGAGTATAGCAGGTTCATTTGCCCTCACCTTCTTTCTTTCTGACAACACTGTCTCAAAAGTGTCTACAACAAGCAACATTTAAAAACAAGTTCTCCAGATTAATGCTAAAAAAGAAAAACAAGAGGTTTGTTATTCTGCTTCGACCTCCATCACATAGTCAGCCCCCACTCAAGAAGGATACAATGTCTGTAGGTAATTGCATTAACATCACGATGGACTACGGGAATGTTAAAAGCAGGATAACGTCTCTGCACCTCCACTTGCCACTATCATCAAGCCAACTAAACGCCAGTCACTTCCCGGGTTTTGAAAAAAACAAAAACATGTTCCCAAGCTTTTGTATGTCACCAGCTAAAAAACAAGTGGGACAGGCACAAATGTGCACTCTGTACATAATTTTCTCCCTCCCCTCTCTTCTAACATCACAGGCCCCTTTCTAGTGGCATGAGCCTTCGTAACCCCCCCCCCCCTTCCACTCAGTTGGGGTGACATTTCTGATGGAGTAAGTGCACATTAAGGGTAAGTCATGTTTCCTGTGTGTTCTAGAATCTCTCCTCCTGCCCCACCCCCCCCCCCATTTCTCTGTCTCTCTCCCCTCTTAGGTTGCAAGAGCCCTTCTTACAAGCTAACCATGGTCAAATATGGATATTTTCTCATCCGTCTGCTCATCGCGTTCTTCTAAATGACAAGAAAGACCCTCCCCTCCCCCGAAAAAACAACAACGACGAACAGAACAACACAAAATAAGAGCAAAAAACTCATTCCGTAATTCATTTCCTCCCAGCCAGCTTCAAAGCACATTGTCTCTGGGTGAGATGCATAAAAAGATACTACAGCTACACCATCCTGCTCCATGCCTATATGTTACGAATCCTAACCCCCCTTAGCCACTCGGCTTCAGATATTTAAATGTGAAGATAAGACTGAGTGGAATTGTCTTGACACTCTATTAAAGAATCATATGATGATATAAAGGGGGATGTGGGACTCGTGGAAAAAGGAAGGACGTGTACACACTGCATAAACATCTAAAAGAGTAAACAAACAAAACAAAACACATGTCAAGTAAAAGCTAGATGGACACAGAAAAAAATAGATATGATAGAAAGGGGGGGGGGGGGGAGTGAGGTTTATAACGTGCCATAGTTTGTTTCCAGTCTACACTTTATTACTATTCACATGCACTTTTTGCACATGAACAACTTGGCTTGCATTTTCCATATCATATATAAAGAACCATCATCATGAGCAGGTGGATATGATCAAAATATAGACGCTATATCACCCAGTTCCCCTGGAACCTTTTTTTTTTTTTTCCTTTTCCCAACAGACACAAAATGCACTTAGCATTCCCAAGTTTATCCAATTACCAGCAATGCTAGAATAACATAATTATCATCAGGGTTTGCTCAAGCGATATTATGCATCTTGCCCATATGGTATTAAATCCACAATTATGGCAATTTCAGTGCACAGGTACCTGGAAATCTTCACAAGCGCACTCTACATGTAGGTATTTTTGCAGTTTTCATCTTCTCTGCGCGTTGCTACATCGTGTAAACTGATTCATCTGTTTGTGTGAATAATGACTATGGCAATGTTTGATAGCAAACAAACAACTGTACATATGTTGTTGTTGTTGCAGTTGTTGTTGCAGCAATCATGACAGTCAGACCTCAGATTAATACCGACAGACACTGTAATATGAAATGATGCATTTGGTGATGCATGAATGGCTTAATGGCATATCTCAAGCCCCGGCTGCTGGGAGCGAAATCCAGAGCCATACTTTTGCAGACAACTCTTATCATACACCTGTAACTCTGCACATATCTTTCTTTTGGTAAGAGTGATATGAAGTCATATGGTAATTATGGTGCTCTTTTTTTAGATTTCAAGAGTAATTTCATATGCTTTTTATATATCGTACATAGCAGCACTTGGTGAGAGTAAATACTAACCATATAATAGTGATGACCACGCTTTGATTATATACTTACAATGAACAACTTTAGGGGCCCGTTGCATAAAAGTTATTATTATGGTAACTTTGCCATCCAATGGTAACTTTAATGGAATTCTTGATCTTGATTGACTGTTGAGTATTGTTGCCATGGTAGTTAGTGTACCATTGGATGGCAAAGTTACCATAATAGTAACTTTTATGCAACGGGCCCCAGGTTACCTGCTACATGGATATTGCCAGAAATTGATTATTGTAAAGGATTAGCATTTTGAAAGAAACAAGTATATCACATGTTAGTGTACGTGGGTGTTTGCACCAAGGACGACCTCTGCGTGAATGTGCGAACTTTGAACTACGGAGATGATGTCACGGGCAGCACTCTCCTCCTCTCTTCGTCAATGGCAGACGAGCTTACTTCTTCTGCTTCCTGTGCAGGATGGCAAGAGTAGACAGAAAAATGACACGGTAACCATGGTGATAAAATGATGATTGCAGAGATAACAATGTATTATGGTCTTTTGGTTCCCCAGGGTTATCATTTTATCAACCCTGGGTAATGCCCTGCTAGGCACCAATAGCAACACCTGGATCAAGGGAAACACTGTAGGTTAAAACATTTTGTCAAACGAATCAAAGTTAGGATCTTTGATCAAGAGTACCATTTCTTAAGCACTGTACCAGAATCATCTTCTTTTTTTTTTAATGAAGAGATACATAGATAGATACACAGATCTGAAGAGAGAGTTCTTAAGAGAGAGAAAGATGCAACAGGACAGTGTACAGTGCTAGAGGCTCCTCCTGCTTGTTGAAGAACCATACACTATATAATGAAGAAAAATTGAAATATTCAGGCTACATATATGCAGATAGCATATTATGTTACTATCAAACATGTAAAGAACCAGGAGGCCAGCATGATGCCTGATAAAGTGCAATCCCACCCCTCCCCCCCCCCCAAAAAAAAGAGAAAGAAAAAGAAAAAGAAAATGACAAAACACACATGTATACACATAAAAATGTGATATGTAAATGGTCTGGATATGTGTTGGCATTTGTACTACACATACATACATATGTAGTTAATATTTTATGACCACAATATTGACCAAGCCTGTTTTCCTATACAAGTAGGTTTTCAAAAACCAGTTTCAGCCTGTAATAAAGGTGGACTTTTTAAACCGTTCATGCACAGGCTGCGGGTCAAGAGTGAAGTCACGATGGACTCAGTAAAAGAACTTTTATTCAGAATTCTCACAAACTGAAATAGACTTGCCTATATATGCAGAATTTAAACTAATATCAGCACAAAGGCACACCACGACATGATGGTCATCAGGTGTTTTATTGTTTGTTTGGCTGTATGGGTGTTGCTGATACATTAAATGATGGCAGCGAAGAATTCAACATCATTTTAATAGCCCCTTTGCTTGGACCTCCAAAAAAGGAGGGGGGAGGGGGGAGTCAGGGTAAACTGTCAAGAAATGAGATCACATCTAAAACACCAGAGTAGAAAGACAGAAAAATCTGACCCTTTGGTGGCGAGATATTATAAAACTTTCCATTATATGAGAAGGAATACACTGCACTAGGAATATGGAGGGAATTCTGGCAAACAAGGGATTATTTACACTAGATATGCTCGTAAACATAAAAACTGGTGCAGGGAATAAGTGACAATTAAGAATTTGGTGCCCAGCACGATGGCAGCAACCCCTGGATTTACCACGGAGCGACTAGGGCATGCCTGAGTGGAGGCTGAGGGGATCAACTCATGATTGTCCCATCTAGAGCAAATCCTATTCATGATTCAAATTTTGCTGGTGTTCGCATTCTAGCTTAACCTTTAATACAGTGGACTCCAGTTATAACAAAGTCCTCGGATCCGGCAGTTTTCTTTCATTATATAGAAATTTCATTATAACCAAACAAGTAAACAATAACACACATAGAGCGGATGATGTTGCAGCCTGAATTTTTGCTTCATTGTAACCGGAATTTCGGTAAAACCGTGTTTGTTATAGCGGGAGTGCACTGTAATAAGTAGGACCGGCTTCAATAAACTTGCCATCAATCAAGAAGAAGAAGAAGAAGAAGGCAAAAAAACAAAACAAAACCTGAGCGATGACAAGTCTCTTGCGGGCTGATTAGTGGCAAGGAGCAGCGGATTTTCTCTACTTTGATTGACTGTCAAAAACTGAGCTGCTGCTAATCATCCCTTTTTGGTGCAAAATAAGTTTTGACTTTGATTCCGTTCTTTCACCACCTTCTTTCTTCCTCACATTTGGAATTTGAAGTGATCTCCTCTCTATCTCTCTTTGGTACAGAGATTGTTATTTTCATGGGTGGGATCAGAGCTTCTGTGGCAAGAAGTATTCTGGCTCATCATGATATATCTGTGGAGGTGGAAATGCAAGTTCACAAAGCACAAAGTTTGGATGACAAGCTCAGGAGACACAAATGTGGGCAAGAAATGCTTTGCTTTACCCTCCATCCTCTCACCCCACCCCATCCCAGATACCTCAGCTGATGATGCCTGACTAGCCCCAGTCTCCTCCCACTCTGGTTCCACCCCTATCCATCCCTATGACCCCTCCACTTCATCACTAGGTGGTAAATGTAACGCTTCAGTGACAATGAAGCTATCTAAAACCCAAACTTTGAAATGCAATGTTCTTAAAGGCATCTGCTACACTTTTTTTTAAATATTGTATTTGTTTGTTTGTTTGTTTTCTCGTGCTTACGGTCCACTCAAATTTCAGCATTTTTTTCTACCAGCCAATGCTTGTGACCTTTGATTTTCCTGGATTTCACCCTATGTCTCATCACTGCATCTACACCTCAGCATCTCAGGTAGGATACTTTGGTCGAGTATCAACGAAATCCACCCGCAAGCTCTTCTGAAATTGTGATAGCAGTATCTGGGACAGGGAAGTGGTCGACCCAAACCGAGGATACCATCAATGCCCTATGTGGGCGGAAGAAGACTTTCTTTCTTGAAAAATGAGAGAGAGAAAAAAAAAAATGGTCTCTAAGTGGGCCTGGCTGAGAAGCATGCACTGACCACGTGCTTGGTCACATGGGAGTGAAACACACCCAGTGGATGCGGGTGTGCACGTGCATCACGGTACATCACCTTGCTGAACTCCTCTTCTCAGACTGGTTCGTTTCTGGCCTGTCCCGCCCACTCCAAGAAGGAGTAAAGAGATTTGACACGAGGGCAGCTCTCTAAGGGAGCTTGTTTGAACTTCGGGGCAGGAAGTCACAATTCGACCATAATAAAAAAAAAGAAGAAAATTTAAGAAAATGCTTCCTCTTGAAGTTGACACAGTTTGTGCACAGGGAGAAATTTTAGGACCAAGATGTTGCCATCACACCAAAGACCATGCTACAGTTGATTACATCCTTGATTGGCACACTTTCTGTTTATGGGCAAGAGTAACTTGTTTATTGTTTATTTGTTTATTTTTGTGATGTCAAAATTTATATACCATATGACTTATGAAAATGGACATGTTTTGTTCTGATCAATAAAATCCAGAAATAAAAAAGAGTGACTTGGAAGAGTCAATGATTATAATGCATAGGCCTGTTCACAGATGCAATCATAGTTATGGTATATTTCCCTGCAAAGCTGGCAGAAAGCTTCATAATCCATCGGTCCCTTAGAACAGATGGTATCAAATTATGTAGAATCCAGTTTGCATGCAACAGTTGTAGCTACATCAGGCAAGCCGCTGGCATTCTGTTTGGCTGTAAGAAAAAAAAAACACTAAAAAAAACCTTGTGCTATAGAGGTGTGCATACAATGTTTGTAACAAAAACTTACAGGTCCTATCTACCTTTGGGAAAGTGATTTTAAAAAGTGTTCAAGATACTGGGTATCATATCTGATGCATATGTGTAGGTCTGTTTTATCACAAAACATCCTACCATATAAAATTTTTGCAATAAAGCCAAAAATATTAGGAGATGTCTTATCAATATTTGTCTCATTAAACTATAACTGTATACAGTTTAGTCTGGAAACATTTTTATTATACCTATTGTTCACATTTTGTGTATATAACAAATACTTAACATTGATTATACAGATTCAATTTTTTTTTTTTTTACAGTGGTTATCTCTGTCCCTAGCTCACATTTTAGAACTATTTTAAAGCAATAAAGCTAGGTTTTTGTTTCTTCTGCAAATGGTAAATTATGCCTTTAAGTGTACCGATCTTTGTGATGAAGCACTGTAGTTATGAATGCTAATCAAACAGCACACTTCAACACCACTCTTAAGAGTGCAAACAGAAGCCAGTCATTCTTATGGGGGGACTTCAAATAAAGACAAAATAAACGGCCGCCTCCTCTACCAATAAACGTGAATGGTTGCCGAGAATGTCATTGATGCCCTTCAAATGATTTGCCCATCTCACACAAACCAATCTTATGACAGGACACGAGTAGAAGTGTGGCAAAATTTACTTAATTTGGTAGATGTCATGCTCTTTTAGCAAGAAAGAATGATGCATGGCATGCAAGCTGCACTACCTCACGTCCACAATGCATTGAAAAAAAAAAAATCAAGCAAACATGAGTAGCAAAACCACGTGCATGACTTGGTCAGGACACGTGTATTCCGAGACTCCGTGTGAGGGAGACGTCATGGATCGCAACGTGAAGCGGGTGGATGGACTTCACGGTCACTGCGAAGTAAATTTACACTTTGTGTTTACATTGCCAATGAATGGCGAGACCAAAGTCAAACACTATGGTTAAAGTTTAGGCAGAACTGGACAAGAAAATAATTTAAAAAGTTACATCCTGTTTTAGCCCTACACTTTTCAGCCCTCCCCTTTACTTTGTTCATGAGAATTCTGAAAACATGAAAACTTCGTTGCCAGTGTTACAGGTTCCGCTCTTGATAGCTGAATTAACGCGTACCTCAAGATATGAACAATATCTTTCACATCGTTTATTCTTGGTACATTAAACTATCTCAGTGATACAATAGAGTTGGCTCCATTTTGCTAACTATTATCACATTCCTAACCACTATGGTAGCTACTGCATGCTTCCTCTTTCCCTGATAACACTAAGCTATGGAATGCTATTACCTGGTACAATTGTCAGTTCCTCTGTAAGGGATGGTATAGTTTTGGTTTAGATGGGGGTTCAGGTTTTAATTTTTAGAGAGATAATTAGAAACCACTTATTTATATGAAAAATATTAAAGGGTATACAATTCTACGAGGAATTACAAGTTAATTTAATGAAAAGTGGTTTTAGAATGGCTGAGATATCCAAAAACAAAGTAAAACAAAGTGGATCTAATAAAAGGTGGGTCCCACCTTATATTAGGACAATTTTGTTTTATGATATCTCAGCCATTTCAAAACTGATCTTCATCCAATAAACTTTGAATTCCTCTTGGAAGTGGTTTCTAATAATCTCACAGAAAGTTAAAACCTGAATCCCCATCTCAACCCAAACGAAAACACCAGTAAAAGCACATAATATAAACTATAATTTTCCATACCATGCCAAAGCATTATAACCCTAGAATAACAGGACATAAAAGGGTTTGATTTTACCTCCTTTTACCTCATTGTCAGAAAGTAATGGGTGTGGGGGGGGGGGGAGTTTGCAGAAACTTATTTGAAGATTTGCATTCAAGCAAATGGACGATAATGTGTTACATTGTACGTGATGCCAGCAGTCCCCAACCTGATGAAATTGTGCACTAGTTACTGTCAACCTAAGCCATAAACTGAAAGTGAACAGCAACTTTTATAAACACGTTTGTAACTTTTGTAATTTCTGTTCAATCTCGGGCAAAAGTGTTTTGCTTTCTAAATCTACGTAATTTGTCAAAGTCGAATGGAAGGAGGAGAGGATTTGTGATTTTAAAAGTGGGTATGCATTGACGTCCGGCATGATGGAGTGCCAACTCATAATATTTACTGTTATTGCAGCACTTCAGCTCGTAAGGCCATAATCTCTCATAAGCTGTCAAAGATGCACGTGGCATCCAACGTGTTCTCTTTGGGCCGAAAAAAAAGTACCGCATTCATATACATGTACATCACACCAAAACAGCATTCATTTTCCATTTCATGAGACTGTGAGCTTTCATTAAGATTGTAAAGAATGTAAAGGTTGTGCTTTGAAAAATGATCTCATGAAAAAGCCAGAAAATGACTCCTCTGTCGTAATGCATCGTCCTCTTGATATACTTTCATATTTTCGTTGATACAAATGATAGTTTAAAGAGGACAGGATTTTTAGTAGAATGAGTGAATACAAATTTGTATACTTTTGTAGTACATGGTGCAGATCATTAAAGGGAAAAAACAACAACAAACACACACACACACACACACTTGCATACTCACAGCATTTTGCTTTAACAAGCAAAATCATGCATGCACATCAGCATGAAGGGGGGGGGGGGCAGGTAACCTACCAAACCAAAACGCTGTTTGGAGTGAAAGATGCAACACATCATTAAAGAATACATTTAATGACTTAATAATAGTCTGAAACGCGCATTGAGATACCTAAAAAGTGTGAAATGTGCTGCATAAAAACTATTTATTATTATTAGTAGTAGTATTATTATCATTATTATTATTATTCATTATTCTATTACATGTAATCATATTAGTATTAATCACACAAAATGTTATAATCATGAAATAACATTGTGTGAATAAATATTATTCATGCATCTTTGATGCAAATGCCAAATCAAAGAAGGCTTCTAAAAAACCCTCCAAAAACAAAGATAATGCAACTTCTTGTTATTTCTCATTTGCCTCCTGTACACTGACAGCAACATGTGACTTAAGCCTGTTGATTTGAGTGTGTTTGTGCAAAAGTATCATTTTCATTCCCTGTTCTGAAAGATGGTGAGATTATAACAGAGCCCTGCTGATGTAATGTTGATTAGATCTGGAGAATACACATACTGCATGGTCCTCTTCTTGATTGTCAAGAAACTTACACAAGAACGTAAGATTAAGTATTATTGAATAATTTTGATTAAAAAAATATAGACCTATAAAACAAAACCTGCCTATCAATGCTTTCAGGCACATGGCAGAGTATCTGCAATTTATTTATTTATTTATTTATTTATTTATTTATCGATTTATTTATTTATTTATTTATTTATTTATTTATTTATTTATTTTTTTTATTCATTTATTTATTATTATTTTTATTTATTATTATTATTATTATTTTTTTTTTTTGGGGGGGGGGGGGTGTCAAGAAATGACCAGATAATAACAAACCTATATATCTTTTCAAGAGTAGAGTCATGAACACTAGTATACCTCAATCTTAAATAGAGGAATTGGTGACTGGTCTGTTAAAGTGGATATGAAATCAGTGAATATGGAATAAGTGATTATGTACGGTATGTCAGTTGTAATCAGTGGTACATTATTATGCTCTTTGGGGGCGCATACGTGACCTTCTGGTTGCACAGTGGAAAATTCTTTTCAGTATCGCGTGGAAAAAAAAAATATAACCAACCTGAAATATAAAGGATTGTGACTTACAACAAGAGAACTGTTGCCCTAGTTCCTGGAATGGATTGGCATATTTCAATTTGAAGCAAGGCCACGACTACTTGTGCACCAGCTCTTGATGGTGATGAGGTTTACATTCAAACCATCTAAAATTCATCACATATAGCAACACATAGCAGAGTTCCACAACACTCTTGATGGCACAGGTGTACTGTGTGGGTTACTCATTTCATGGATGCAGGAGAAATTAAGGGGGAAATTACATCAGCAATGACATTGTAGACTACGAGGTGGAAGAATGTCCTTTCATATGTCTCTTTCAACTTTAAAAAAAAAAAAAGCAAACAAAATATGAAAGTGGAGATCATCACATTCTACGTGAGACACTTCCGAGAAACTGATGCGGCGATGTTTCCACGTGTGCAGAGCGCACGTGACTGCGTGGGATGAAGCATGGTTTGCAGGACTTTATGGGATTGCACTCAAGGCAAAGCGATCACATTGTAATTTAAGGACCAGCGCATGTGACCCTCATCCAACCACAAAAAAAAAAACCTTAAAAAAAAAAGAAGAAGAAAAGAATACACCCAGGAGGAAGAAGTGCGTGCCCGCTGCCCTTGCGTTTCATGAACACAGATGAGCTTCCAAAGGCTACCTGTGGGCACGTGGATTGGCACTCTGTGCCATCAATCTTGGTTTGAGGATACCAACATAGAGCCGGCATTTAACATCTCAAAGATGATGGATTGCTCTTCTTCCTTTAAAAAAAAAAAAACAACCCAAAAAACACAAGAAGAAGAAAAAAGACGAATATAACTTCATGCCAAAGTATGCTAATCAACCCATGGCATCCCACTGGTAATCCCAGATTTGTCACATACTGTCATCGGGAAGGGTCGTCTAGAATTCGTGTCAGCTTTTGTGCACAACTGATGGATGTTATCGCTGGGGGCAAGGCCTGGCTTGGGACATAATCACAACTTAGAAGAGACCATCAAAAAAATGGCAATTAACTGATCTTGAACATCATCCCAGAACTGCATGCACGTTCGAGCAAAAAGTATATCAAGGAAGCCTCACAGGTTTGTGGTTCATTGGTATCCATAACGCATGCATCATTTATGTTAAAAAAAAAAAAACAACCAAAACACAAACATAAATATCAGGCAGAAAACCCATCACCAGCAGAGCAAAGTGGATGGCATCTGACTATTTTTTGGTTGAAGCTCACAGGAAGTAAACACAGCTGGACCAGAGTCCTCCCATCATTCCCTAGTTAGCATACAGAGAGCTAAAATCCAACAAATCCCATGCACGATCAATCTCAAAGCAGCCTCTTCTTTTTGAAACCAGATCGTGCATGTACAGTATGTACATTTTCTGATGAATCTGATATTATGCTTTAATTCATTTCTATCATTCGATCTAATCGCCCAATCAGGATTTTAAGATGGTGGCTCGGAGTTAGGATGAGGTAGACTTCTGAGAAATGAGAGGATGTCATTTTTAGGCTGGATGTATTTAAGACAAGACAGGAAACAGACATGTTGGCATTAGTCACATAGCAACAGAAAACTGATAGCCATAAGACAGCAACAAAAATGCAGATTCCAATTTAAATGAGTTGAAAATGTTACACCAGAAAATACACACATGGGGGGATAAGAAGGAGATCTGAGCACTGCAATAGCATACAGAATCTTCTTCGGGTACTGGGATGATAACAGTATAGCATGAAAGTAGATGAAGCCAGAGGCACAGCTGGGAAATGCCAATTAAGTCTTAAGATTACACTGAGACATTTGACAAATCTGAGAAGATGAGAAAATGAGAAAGCTCATTACAAAGAGCTAAAATGAGGGAAAGATGCTGATTCCACTGTAATCATGTTCCAATATTTCTGCAATTTTTTTTCTATATCTAAAATTAATGATAGCTAACCCCCTTGCAGAATTTCCTTACAACTTATCAAAAAAATGGTTGACTAGCAGCGATGTTCCCTTCTACTGGAGTGTGAGTAATGAAAAAAGAAAGTCTATAATGTTGAAAACTGCAGGGTCATAACTCCTGTAGTGCACTCACTGACAAAGCCTAACAACGAGTAACCCCTTTCCTTGAATTATAAGTTTACAGCACAGTGCTTAAAAATTCGGCTCTGATGAGAATTGTGCTAAATCTGCTGTAGCAGCAGCGTTCATTCACTCTCTTTCCAAGTCCTCCGCATAACCTGGGACTGCGGCTTGCACCTGCACCACAAAGAATTATCAGTCTGTGTCGCGTTTCCTGTTATCCTCCCCTGCTTCCCCTTCCCACTCGACAAAACACATCCCCCTCCCCATCTTCTCGCCCCCGCTCCCTCCCCCTCCCCAGCACAGGTGCATTTCTCACTCGAAACGTTTACGATATTCCAACTCAATGGCCCATGCTCGACACCTCTCGCGCCCAGCCTAGCTGCCATGAATATGTAGGGTATACTAGTATAAAAATGCATTTGAAACATGACGGAGCACTCTGACGGGCTCTGCTGTGTGGATTTAATGACAGTGCCCAAATTATACAACATTACCAGTAAATTCATTACAAAGTCTCAGGCTATTTGAAAATATATATCTTGAGAATCTTTAAATGTGAGTATAAGAGTCCACTGGAAAGAAGAGAAAGTGACAGTAACTGATTCTAGGACAATTACCCCCTGGACAATTACCCAAGACCCCCTTTTTCTCGCCCTAATCTTAACCTGTTGAGGACGTTTTGATTTTGCTACAACACTCATTTCTCATAGACACCTGCCCGAGTATACTCGGGACTCGTCCTCAACGGGTTAATCCTGAACCTAATCCTAACCCTAACCCAAATTCCTAACCTACATTTGTAATCTTTACTCTAACCCCATCAATTCTTGAAATGGTATTTAAGGGGGGGGGGGGGGGGGGGTTGTCCTGATACAGTTTAACTACCCCCCCCCCCCCATATTGAAAAAATGCTTGCAGTGGAATTCATCTCAAACTTAAAACAATACAAAACTCAGATGTGAATGGTCCCCTCCCTTAGGACTGTGCTGAATGATAATTCATTTCTCTTCCTTATGTCCAATTATGGCTGCTTTCTCATGAATAATCAACAAATTCTTGTTTAGCATTTTCACCATTTTTCATCTACAAACCACTGTAAAAGTGTAATATTTGTGGGAGTTATTTTTTAACACTCAGGTGGGTAAGATGAATTTTGCATATTTTTGGTCCCATGGGATCAATACAAAAAATAGTACTAATAGTACTAAATAAAAAAATCATGTTCTTCTAATAAATTTCTACACCATTTTCTTAAAACTCTTCGCACATATTATGTGCAAAGAGTTGAAAAAAAAACCCCACTAAAATGTTTAACACAGAGAAACAGGACAAGGTCAATAAACTAATTGTGACAATGACAGTGAGTAGGCAGGCTTCTTTTCCTTGGAATCTCTCGCTCATCAATTTTTGTTCTCTCTGTGATTTTTTCTCCATACTGATGAATTCTCATCTCAATTCTCTTTGAACTGTCCTCCTCTCTTACCCCTCATGTATTCTACATCCGATTTTCTTCTCTGTGTCTACTCCCACTTGCCACCTACTTAATATTTCACCCATTCTCTCCCCCCCCCCCTTTCATTGCATACTCACTAAAGGCATTGTGCTCCTTTTTCGCATTTCTCAACCTTATTGTGCACCACATGCTTGCGCTTCTTTTATATTTTCCTCAGCGCTGTCGTGCAATTGACAGTCAGTCACTGATTGTGCTATTCTTCTTTCGTTCTGAATTCTCCGTCTTCCATGCTACCTCCTCCTGGCCTCATAGAAATTGCGACCTCCTTCCCCTGTATAGGTGAGTGAAACATTGGTCTCACCCACTCACCCTATCCCCGCTGACAATTCACCTTGGCAATAAAACCCCCTTGGCCTAAACCATGATTTTTATTATTATTATTTTTTTTTTTTGCCACAGAACCATCCCCACTCCCCCCCCCCCCCCCCATGAGAGAATGACATAGACAATTCATCACCATGACAAAAAAAAAAAAAAAAGAAGAAAAAGTGAAGAAAAGCACTCAACAGTGCGGGGATGATTTTCACCATGGCAACGGGAGAGCGGTTTTAGTGAACTGAGCTCTTGAAAGTGGGAGAAGACCAAACATGGCAACGACCTCGTGCATGTGGTAATTGGGGATTGGGAAGAGTTGCTTAAGAATTCATATGACAATTGCAGTACAGATTGACTTCTAATGGCCAGGTTGTCAGCATGACATCACACAGTATTTTGGTTACCATGGTGATGGTTGGGGTGGAAGTATGCCTCTGGAGAACCACAAAATTCCATGTGTTTCTTTGGGTGTACCCTTTCAGATTGTCTTGCTGGGTTACTGTACACTTTAATATGGACTGTACTAATGGACTACATGATGGGACACTGATGCTGTCATCAATCAACATTATGCATAATATGTTTCTTTTTGTTGTTTTTCTACTGTGTGTGTGTCTTCCCTCCTCTCAATGACAAGACAAGACAGATATATACAATACTTCATTATTTCATCAATAGTTCTAAAATGCCAGAAAATCCTGACTAAAGCAGTCAGTAACAATACAAATGCATTGGCAAATGAAGCTGTTAAAGGGATTGTATAGTTTTGGTTGAGACCTACAAATTTTGTATAAACTTCAGATTTCTAACATTTTTTCTTTTCTTTTCTTTTCTCTTTTTTTTTTGGGGGGGGGGGGGGTAAGATAGTGAGAAACCTCTTATAAAATGTGAAAGAGCATGTAATTCCAAGAGAAATTCAATTTTCTATTCGATGAAAACTGGTTTTGAAATGGCTGAGATATCCAAAACAGAGCGATCCTAATATAAGGTGGGACTCATCTTTTATTATTTTATGACCACTTTGTTTTATTTTGTTTTTGGATGTCTCAGGTATTCCAAAACCAATTTTCATCAAATAAACTGTGAATTCTTCTTAGAATGGTATGCTCTGTACTATTTCATATGAGGTTTCTTGATATCTCGCAAAAGGTTAAAAGCCCAATCCTCATTGCCCCCAATACTATACCATCCCTTTAATCTCCCCCAATGCTATACCATCCCTTTAATCTCCCTCATAGGAGATTATGTGATAGCAATCAGGGAGGTAAGATCACTACATGTATGAGACCTTACAGAAAACTTTTTTTTTTTTTTTTTTTTACAGCAATTTGATGGGAGTAAACAGTCAACTGGAATGCCTTCACATTATCACACAATCATGTTAATGAAGTGCCATGTAATGTAGGAATTGTCCTTCAGTTACATTACGTACCACATTGTACAATGTAGCTAATTGATGTTGCTGACCACTGACCCTGAAATTGACATTTGATTATATTTGCCATAAAGGAATTATTTTCCTCCAATTAATTTCTGTATATCATTTCTTTTTTCATATTTTTTTCTTCATTTCAATATTGATATTTCATTATCCATATAATGTATATCAACTTTTTTGTTGTTTGTTACTATTTTAGCATGCCTAGCAACTAAGAAGGGATAGCATCTAATTTCACCATTCACACCATACTGCCAACAACATACAAGTTGTACAACCATACAGGAATGACAGACACATGAAAATAGAGAGAGAGAGAGAGAGACAGAGAGAGAGACAGACAGACAAGACAGATGGACAAACATACAAGATATGAGGGGTATAAAACCACTGAAAAGTAAGATTTTAACTTTAACTAGTGGACAGATCAGCTCCTATTGACTACTTTCACAAAATCAATAATTTGTGTCAAAAGTGGTGTCAATGCATGTGATGCCAAGGTAGTTGCCATGGCAACCTCCAGTCAACTCTAATTTGTTATTACCCAAGACAGGGAATAGCAACTGATAGTCTGGAACTAATGCTTTCCCCACAGTCTCAAAAACAAAATCATAGTTTAAAAAAAAAAAAAAAGGAAGAAGAAAAGAGAAAAGAGGTGCGTTACACGCACATGGGACCCTAGAAACTTTGTAAACCGCAGCCAACAAGGCACGCAAACAAACAGCAAAGCACAGACAAACTCTGGCAGAGAGGTCGCGGCACGAAACTGTCGGATGGCAACGCGACAGCCCCCTCCCCGTCCCTTGTCCTCCAATGAGGTGGTAAGACAGTGGCTTGTTGCCAAGGGTTCGGTATAGGGGCAAGTTCAACCGTGTGGTTGACAGTCTGACCGGACCCTGCTTCCCACACTAGAGTTACAACACGGTTAGGGGGGGAATACATCAATCAGCACGCAAATTTGGGATGAGTCACCTTAAAAAAAAAAAAAAAAAAAATCCCTATTTCCTGTTTAGTGTTTGCACCTCTATCAGCTTGGCTTGGCACTGATTTGCGACAGACTTTGTTTCTCGTTACTGCGCACATCAGTATGTATGCCATGGATAGATAGAGCAACAAATAAACAAATGAATGACTACAGATATTGAATGTAGTTCTAAACTTCCTCTTCTTTAGTAATTTGCATCTCATCATAGTATCATCAGTATTTACATCCAGCTACACAACACACTCAATACCATACTGAGATTGCCTTGGAATAATGCAGTGCTCAGTAGAACTTCTGTGGCAAATATCTAGAATGAAAACACATCACTGTAAACAATCTTTACAGTTTGAAAATAGAGCACTCACAAAGTCACAATAAGATACACACGTGTGTACAAACAAACACATTCACACGTAAAGATACCAAAATCTGCATTATTTGCAAAATAAGAAGTATGCACCATGTGCATGCTGTAAAATGAGAAATGTTTGTGTGCATTTTAATTTTGCAAATTTCGCGAGAGCCAAGATTCGTGAAATTAAAATGCATGCAAAAGTTCTTGTCCACACTATATACATTCAATGTTAGAGGCAACTCGCGAATATTTCATGCCGTGAAAATATTGTGTTTTACAGTAGCTTGTGAACCTGTCTCTACACAAAATTCACTATTTAAGTCTTCCCTGGGTGAAAGCAAAAGTAAGGTTTGACTGTATAAGGTCATGGAACATCTCATTCTGCTCTGATTTTCACTTCCTATTACAGGCCACAATCTCAAGCGTGAGAAATACAGTTTGGAAAAGCTCGTTTCAATGAAAAAGAACTACCATTATAAGGGCCCTGACAAGACACTTTATCAAAGCATATATATATATATATATATATATATATATTGTGTGTGTGTGTGTCTGTGTGTGCATGTCTGTGTGTGAGTGTGTCACTTACACAAGGCTGTGTGAGAGGGATGACTAGAGAGAGTGAAATACAAGAGGTAAAAGTAAGTCAACTCACTTGTTGGTCACTGTGTGAACGGCTGCAAGCATGGGCTGACCAGCACGGTGCTCTATTCCAACGGCACACTGAAAAGGAATCACAAGGTATGCAAATTTCATTATCATTTCATTTTCCTTTAAACTGTAAGAAAGAGTGAGAAAAATGGATAACAATTTAAAAAATGCATTTTTTAAGCAAAAGATGAAAAAAAAAAGAAGAATCAGATATCATTCTCACATCACATTGAATACTTTGTCAATAACATACGTACTGTAAAACATCTCTGCTCATAAACATTGACTGACATTAGTTACAAAGAAAGCGCTGGACAGACAAAAACTTCCTGTAAAGTTAACATGGCGATGACCTACGCTGTAGCCGTACGAAGCGGTACTAAAACTTCTTTATTCCTCAACAGTTTTACTTTGTGTACTATAGCTACATGTAAAACTTCTGTCAATAAATATAACGGAAATGGAATGCATATTGTTACGGAGGTTAACTTGGCCTAACGAACCATCATAACCACCAAAAATACCCAGACTCTCAAACAAGGTGTTTGGTCGATCTCGGTCATCTTGTCGAACTCTTTATTTACATATTCCTCCGCGGAACAATCAAGTGCCCAGAAATGACAATACAATGTACCTGTATCCATAACACTTCCCCCCTAAAAGAGTGCATTTAACGTTTTAACACAAATGGACTCTATGTACGTTGGCACAATATTTTGGAACAGCATTGTACATTCCTCTTCCAATTCACACTCATAACTCCATGAATTTACCATGGTTGCATCATTATAAGAACACATAAACGAAGTATGCTATGGCTACTAGTATATCATTATCACAACCTGTGATAAAACATGTATGACTTTAGTACCATTCAACGTGTACCAAACTAACACTCTCGTGAGTTATACTGCTGCTTGTGAGTTACAGCATACTAGAATTGCATGTAATTGTGCAACACTGAATACTGCAATGTTAATTTTCTCAACACCTTAACCTTTATGCAATCATGTCATGCATACAAACAATACACGTTGTACCAAAATCAGATGGTTTCCTCATTAGAACATACATATAAGTCAATTTTACACTGTCATAATGATTAACCTGTGTACGAAGATCATAGACACGTCATCTCTTCAAGAAGTAACTGCATATAATCCAACTGTTGTAATCATATTACAACCTAAAACCAAAACATCATATTCCATGCTATGTGACTTGCATATACCTGTAGACGTTGTGTCAGCATCTATTGAAATGTCAAGATATCAACAAATGTCATATACCCTAATTATGTTTCTGAAAACTTTCCTGTCAACATACAAAACACCAAAAGTATGACCTGCCTGACAAGGCATCAAATGAACTTGAATGAGATATACTTGATGATAACCTGTGTGTACACCTAAACTTAATAAGTGAGTGTATACCTGCCTGTATACATCCTGGTATAACACAGTCAGCTTAAATATATGCCTGTTGGTATGTTGGATCAAATGTGAAATACTGAAATGAACTTGAATGAGATATACTTGATGATAACCTGTGTGTACACCTAAACTTAATAAGTGAGTGTATACCTGCCTGTATACATCCTGGTATAACACAGTCAGCTTAAATATATGCCTGTTGGTATGTTGGATCAAATGTGAAATACTGAACACCTTTGCCAAGGCAATGATTGAGCTATAATAATGAGCAAAAGCTTTGTACATGTATAACTATATAATTTCTGTACCTAATACAGTATACATGCTAATTAAATCCAAAAGGCAACATCCAATAAACTTAGGATATAATATGCCACAACAAATTTAACCAATACCTGTACATGTACAAGTATGAAACTTCAAGTACCTGAACTGTACCTACATTACTCGATACACCACATTCTCTATACAAACAGCGACACTACCTGTTTGAAATCAATTTACCAACAACTCACATTCTTGACAACTGTTGATGGCTAGCATAACTTAAAACAGCCTTCATAGTGTCTCCTTTTGTTGAGTGACTCAAAGCACAAATATAGCTTGCTGTGTTTCCTTATTAACACAAACATGTCTGAAGATACTTCCATGTTGTTATTTACACATTCAAAGTGCCATTCATGCTGTTGGCATCACAATTATAGTGTATGCAAGATGCATACATGTACCACTTGTACATATACATGATGTACACACACTGTCCTGTGTACTTGCAAAACAAAATTACACCTGTTGAAAGTGTTACAAACATGAAATACATTTGCACAAATGTTGCATCTGGCAACAAGACAAAATACTGAGATGTCTCAATTAAGCACGAGAAAGGGCGTCTGCGACAATGTTTTCCTTTCCGCGAATGTGCTTAATGTCAAGGTTATACTCCTGTAGGATTAAACTCCATCGCATCAGTCTCTGGTTTTTGTTTCTCATTCTGTTGACGAATGTCAGTGGGTTGTGATCAGTCCACACAACAACGGGTTGAGTTGTGCTGCCCACGTAGACATCAAAATGGCTGAGCGAAAGAATTAACGCTAGGGTCTCCTTCTCAACGGTAGAATACTTCCGCTGGTGCGCGTTGAACTTCTTTGAGAAGTAGCCGACCGGTCTGTCCACTCCATCGTCATCAGCTTGCATCAGCACGGCGCCTGCTCCGACATCGCTGGCATCGACAGCTAGGCTGAAGCCTTTCTTGAAGTCCGGCGCTGCCAATACAGGACCACTCGACAGGATCGCCTTCACTTGGTCGAAGGCAGACTGGCATGCTGCTGACCACTGGAACTTCACATTCTTCCGCAGGAGATCAGTCAAGGGTGCCACAACATCCGAGAAGTTATGGCAGAAGCGACGGTAGTATCCGGCCATTCCGATGAATCTCATCAGCTCCTTCCTCGTCTTGGGAACAGGGACATCTTGGACTGCTTGGACTTTAGCCGCTGCGGGACGAACTCGACCATGACCAACGACGTGACCAAGAAACTGCACTTCACTATGCCCAAACTCACTTTTCACCAAGTTAACTGTGAGACTGGCTGCTGACAACCGCTTGAACAACTCCCTCACCGTTCTCACATGGTCATCCCAAGAATCGCTGTAAACCACCACATCATCGATGTATACCTCACAGCCATCCAATCCACAAATCAACTCATTCATCATGCGTTGGAATGTAGCCGGGGCGTTTTTCATCCCAAACGGCATCACAGTATACTGGAAAAGGCCCTTTGAAGTTACAAACGCAGAAATCTCCTTTGCTCTCTGTGTTAAAGGTATCTGCCAATACCCTTTCAGTAGGTCAAACTTGCTTACATAGCTCGCTTTTCCAATACGATCGATGCAGTCATCGACTCTTGGAATAGGGAAGCAGTCCGATTTGGTACATGAATTCACCTTCCTATAATCCGTGCAAAAGCGATATGAGCCATCCGGCTTGGGAACTAATACACATGGTGAACTCCATGCACTAGTGCTTGGTTCTACAATGTTATGTTCTAACATGTACTCCACCTCACTCTGCAAATGTTGCATCTTCTCTGGGTTAGCACGATAAGGGTGCTGCTTGATGGGATCTGTCTCCCCAACATCCACATCATGTTGCACCACACTTGTGCGACCAGGAACATCTGAAAACAACTCCGGAAAATCTGCAATGATCTGTTTCACATCATCTCTCTCACCATGGGACAAATGACCCAATTTCCTGTCAAGATCACGAAGTGCATCCGAGTTCTTAAGCTTCACACTTGAACACTTCCTTTCTAGTTCAGCACATTGATCATCTGTTGTGTGATTCAACTCTTCTCCAACCACACACATGAATGGCTTCACACTCTCACCTGCACTTCTCTCAACATCAGTTTCATCTACAGGCTGAGATTCATCTCCTACCTCATGTGATTTTGACGCTGCGTTTCTACTTACTTCTACATCATCCATCTGACAGAAGAAACTCCCTTCTAGACCGATATCCCCTGGACTAGCCTTCATTTCAGACTCCTCTGATTTTCTAGACATGGAACGTGTGACTACACAAGCTGGGAAAACTTCAGGGAATTCCTGAACCAATGCAGCTGTCTCATTTCCTTCTTTATCCAAAGGGACTGCACTGACCACTGGAATAGTCACTTTGTCTCCTGCAAGATCATTGCCTAATATCAATGCTACACCATCCATAGGAAGTGACTTCCTAACACCAAGGCTCACCCTTCCTGAAACTAGGCCTGACTGCAAATCGACTGTGTGAAGAGGGGCTTCAACGTAACCTCCTTCTACTCCTTGTAACAGTACACTTGTGCCTGTGGACGACGTTTGCCCAAAAGGTAAAACACTGTCAAGAATCAATGACTGGGATGCACCAGTATCTCGCAGGATGGTAACCTTTCTAGCTTCATCACACCCTACCAATGACACATAGCCTACAGAAGTGAATGGTTCATACTGAGACTTAATCTTGTCTTGATCAGCTGACTTAATCACACTCTGAACTTGTTCACACCTATCACCTGTCGATTCAACCGAACGACTCACCAATCCATTGGGATGAGACTTCTTTTCTTTGTCTTTTTCCTGTTTTTTCTTGTTCAGAATGGGACAATTAGACTTCACATGCCCTGGTTGCCTACAATGGAAACACACAATAGGCTTCTCAGTGTTCCTACCCTTCTTGTCAGTCTCATTTTCTACAACTAGACCAACCTTCACATCTGTCTTACTGCTAGAATTTGTCTTGCCAACACTTTGACGACTTGGAGCTGCATATTTGCTTCCTACATACCTGTTTCCATGACTACGGGACAGAGTATACTCGTCAGCCATTGTACTAGCTATCGACAAAGTTTTCACCTTTTGTTCCTCAATATGTGTACGCACCTCTTGAGGTAGTGAACGCTTAAACTCCTCTAGTAGCACAAGTTCCTGCAAATCTTCAACAGTAGCCACGCCTACTGATTGCAGCCAACGAGTGAAGGCAATTTCCTTCACTTTTGCAAACTCTCTGAATGACTGTGACTCTAATTTTCTACTGTTCCTGAATTTCTGTCTGTACGCTTCAGGAACTAAGGCGTACGCGTTCATGATTGCCTTTTTTACTGTTGCGTAATGCTGAGCCTCTTCGCGCGACAGTGAAGCATAAGCATCACATGCCTTTCCCTTTAACTTAGTCTGCAAGAGATGAGGCCATTTTTCTTTCGGCCATTCCATGCTATCCGCCACTTGTTCGAAGTGCAGGAAATATCTATCCACATCTCCTTCATCGAACTCAGGGACCATTCTGACATTTTTAGCGATATCAAAATGCCCACCACTGACGCTTACACCATACTCTCTCTCACCGACTTGACGAGCCCTTTCTAGAGAAACCCTCTCTCTCTCTAACTCAATTCTCGCTTTCTCAAGCTCAAGCTCTTTCAGACGTACTTCTACACTCCCTTGCACATCACCAGGGGGACTACCTGATATGCTACGCAATGCCTGGAGGGGAAATACTTCTTCATCTACAAGAAATTTAATTGTCTGCTGCGTAATCTCTGACTTTTTCATTGTACTCTTCACAGCAGGAACCTTATAGTTTTCTGCAACACGCAACAAATCAACCTTTTTCAAGGTTAGCAACTTCTCAACTGTGGGTGAATCCACAAACTTCTCAATGGAAAACTCTTGATCTTTCTCCATTATGCACCAATAATGTACAGTTAATAGTGCAACAAGAAAACCTGACTATCACCAGCCAGCCAGCTGAAAAACTCTTTTCAACTGAAGAAAACCAGTCGCACTATAAACAATAACCCGTATGCTATACCACACACGACCCGACTGGGAATAACCCGTATGCTACACCACATACGAACCGACTTAAAATAACCCGTGTGCTCAACCACACACGAACAACAATGGCATTACCTGTGTGCTAAACCACACACAAACCACCGTGGAATAACCTGTGTGCTATACCACACACGAACCACCGTGAAATCACCTGTATGCTAAACCACATACAAACCACCGTGGAATAACCCGTGTGCTAAACCACACACGAACCACCGTGAAATCACCTGTATGCTAAACCACATACAAACCACCGTGGAATAACCCGTATGCTTAACCACATACGAACCGCCGTAGAATAACCCGTATGCTGAACCACACACGAACCACCACGTACGGGACCAACGACCAACGTTTGACCAACGTTTCCACGCAAACACTACACACGCGCAGCGTATAACTGGACTAAACCATCCTCAACACTACGCACGTGCCAAATTAACCCTTTCGATCCCGAAAGAAATACGAACGTGTGCTTCCCTCACGCAGACACAGAAAGACGACCGATTTACATCAAACTGTATAACATATCACTCCGCGTCCACACACACACACACTACGCCATAAACGCATCATGTTTTCTCAAATCGTAACACCTGCACATACAGTAAACTGTAACAATCACGATGCAAACTACATACAGTACTGTACGTAGTTGCGCGACGCGACGTAAACTGTATCGCGATCGCCCATGTCCACGACATAGCATAGAGTGCTACACCACGCTACTCACCGAAATTCATCGGCCAAGCGAGAACGAAAAAACACTCCTGGGATCATATCAAGCCCGACCAAATCACCTAAGTCCGCAGAAACCCTGCCGAACTCCTGTGACGTGCCCCCAATTTGTTACGGGAGGTTAACTTGGCCTAACGAACCATCATAACCACCAAAAATACCCAGACTCTCAAACAAGGTGTTTGGTCGATCTCGGTCATCTTGTCGAACTCTTTATTTACATATTCCTCCGCGGAACAATCAAGTGCCCAGAAATGACAATACAATGTACCTGTATCCATAACAATATGAGTACACTTTCCTATTTGTTTGTTCACCACTCAGAATAACTTTTGGTT
This sequence comes from Diadema setosum, assembly GCF_964275005.1. Taxonomy (NCBI): domain Eukaryota; kingdom Metazoa; phylum Echinodermata; class Echinoidea; order Diadematoida; family Diadematidae; genus Diadema; species Diadema setosum. The sequence continues at coordinate 25,723,817 of NC_092698.1, read as the reverse complement.
TTGGGCAAAATGTATTTTTCTGTTTGAGATGAGATTTCCATGCTACTTGATGCCAGATGAACTCAAAACAATCAAAATAAAAGCTAAATTGTCCTTCACAAGTTTTACCTTACACATGAAACATCATTGCCCTGTCTCTGATTTTAAAGCATCCTTGTTATGTGTGTGTTGTGGGATGGTTTTAACTCCCTCAACTAGCTGATGATTAGCAAACCAGACAGGTTCAAGAAGAAATTTTGAAACCAAATACTCCTAAAGCTGTCACAATTCCATGACCCAGGCGAAAGGGAATCCACTCATGTACACAGTATGGGACTGGGACTGCATAGAGACTAGCAGACAACACAGAGGGATTCACACTTACAAGTACGCGAATCAACAGGATACAAATTTTGAGACGTACATCAAGATCGAAATCACAAGACTTTCGCCTGTGTGGACACAAAATTCCCACCAATTATCAGGATCAGCATCGTGATGCAAATCCCAAGAAATCTTGCATTTACTTAGAACTGCATTAATTCTCATGATAATTCACCCAGCGGTGACTGTGTGAAAGCAGTTATACCAAGTAATCAAGAACACTTGCAAAAATTGTGATCGTTATCCCTCTTTTTCTGTCCATGTGAACGCTTGCAAAAAAAAAAAAAAAAAAAAAAATCTAGAGATATTTGATTGTGATTGTTATCCGGCTATTTTGTACACATGAATGCGGCTAATAGCACACACTGCCCAATTCTAGATATTTTTGTATCAAAGTTGTGACTCCCACACTCGCAATTCCACCATCGCCCTCTTCTGGAGAATACAAGTTAGATGGTGTGGCCAGTGTGGGGTAGGGAAAGAGGGAAGGAGATCAGATTAAAATGTCAATCAGTTTTCTGTTTTTTGCTTGCATTCTGTCGTTTTAGTCCAAAATGTCTCCTGAAGGCATAAAAATGGGTAGCCAGAAAACTGAGTGTACAACAAGCAAGAAAGAAGAGTATTTAGGTAAACAATGCAGTTAAAGGTAGCAGGGTTGGCAGTGCAAATAAAAACTTTGCAATGGAAGTGCGACATGGAAGTGCTCTGTAAACCTTTTAACAGTTTTTCTATATCGTATTTCAAGCAAAATGTCTGCATGCACATGTGTATAACTGCCAATTGCAAGCATTATTACTACTTTTAGCAATAGTCAAGTCAAAACCAATCCCTACTCTTGAACACAACACTCATTTTTGTCTTTAAAGTCTTGAAGGAGTGCTTGAAGCTGCCTTCATGGGCAAAGTTCATTTCTAACAGAGATATGTCAGATGCCAATAAAATCACTAACATTTGAGTGTTCAACATTGCCTGAACCACAAAGTCTTTGTTTCAAGATTATTAGAATTTGATTTTTGTCAATGTTACTTTTCAATTTCTGATGTAAAAAAAAAGGGGGGGGGGGAAAGATGCATATATACCACTCATGGATACACTTTCTTTCATTTATGTATTACATACATTGCCATTCATTTTTACAAAACAAGCAAAATAGGTGATGGATGCAACACAGTTCACTCAAACTCTTGCCAAAAGCAACTGCAATAAAAACCCACCATCAGGCATATTATTCATCATGAATAGGTACTTGCATACTAGTACATGTTTAAACTGTTGGAGTCTTATACAAATAGGCATTCATAGGAGAGGCAGAAACACATTTATTTGTCATCATGTATGTGTAATGCCCTGCTAAATCACAGATCTTAGTCCCATAATTTGCTTTCTCCTACTCAGGAGGTATGACTTATTACCATTCCTGCTCCTCTCATAAAAAAGAGCCTCAGAAAATCCCTTGGTCTCAGTATAATACAGATCAATAATATATGTGTAGAAATATATTGCAATGGAGGAGAAAAATACAAAAGATAACAAAACAGTGAGTCAGCAAGCAGTCAATTCCATTGACAGTGACTCTGCAGATCACACACAAAATATCCTTGTTGATACTTCATTTAGGAATAAAACAAAAACAAAAACAAAAAAACCAAAAGAACAATGACCCCAAATACTTAAGCATGCAACAAAGACAGCAAAGACCTGAAAGTCACAAACATCTGTAATGCATCCTGCTTCCTAAGGGAAACTGTTGCCAAGCATCGGGCAATTCAACCCTCCTGTCAAAATGCCCTGGAGCTTAGTGGAAGCAACTGTCATAATATGCATCACAGTATACACGCAGTATGCAAACAAAGTGGGCAAGTTGTCTGAGGGACATAACATTTACAGTCATAACGATTTACAATAAAACTCTAACTCCGCGTTGAAGTCGACTCTGATTTCTGGAGTCAAAACAAACAAACATGATGGTGTAAGTTTTATCGCGGCCAGACAAAACACTAGAGGAAAGTTTGATCTTATCCCTTGTATCAAGTAATTCACACATGTACACTTGAATGACTTTAATTCAAAATCTGGCTCTGTACATGGAAGCTTTTCACAATTACCAATACCCCGTTTTACTGCAGGCAGATTTCAGAGCCTCCTCGAGGTGGTTTGAAAGCTGGCTGATAAAAGCAGTCGAGGATCTTCTTGTCTTTTTATACTGCTCGGGCTGGTTTCACCCAAGCAGGTGCGACTGGCCATGGTAACCAAGTTCCCCTTTGATACATGGCGCAGGCTTTTGAATTTCTTACATAACCATGAACGTGATTGAGTGCGAAAGAGTGCAATTTGTGTGGCATTCATCAGTGGCTGTTGGTCATAACGGCTGGTTCCCTTAAATACGTTAGCTGGTGATGATTTTTAGTGATAACTTCCAGGTTGGCAAAAAAGCGGTTTCTCAAACCCCCTAGCATCTACACCGCAGCCGAGTCTCTTTGAGGCTGCTATAGCAGGCTTTGAAACCACCCCCCTGTAGGTGGTTTCAGAATCTGACCTGATTGGACCTGACTGGATCTCCTTTTTTTTTAATTCTGTCTGTTTAACCTGAGCTTGAAGGCTGCTCGAGGCTGCAATAAGAGGCTTCAGAACCCCCTTTTTGCTTAGTACAAATGAGGTCAATGTTTCCATTATTTACATACAATGTACTTTTATCATCACAGTACGAAGTACATGTAAAACACTTTTCACATTTCCATGGTAACCAACGTAGAGTAATGGAGAGTTTTGAGGAAAAGACCATCAGAATGTGAAATATCTGAAGCTTTGAATTCTAATAAAACTATTTTTAGTCTGATTTTATGAAAAACATATACTACCCTACAGATGTATTTGGCTTAGATTTTCTTTTCTTTTTTTTTAAATGCCAACCAACTTGTGTATTGGTTAGAGCTTCCCTTTGAAGTGCACTTTCACACCACCTTTAATAAAGTTGACTCAGATAAAAAGAGCTAACCTAGATTAGATGTAAAATCTATCTTAATGTAACCTGCAACATTCTTTCTGTTGGATATGACTCTCTTCATTCAAGCCAGTGTGGAATTGCAGCAGACTGTCTAGCAAAGTAGGTCAACTCAAGACTTAATAATTGGCTGCCCATAGGGACAATTTATCACAGGGACAATGTCCTTCCTTTATTGTCAAAGCGCAAAAAAAAAAAAAGAAAATCAAACGCCTACGCATCCACATACATCTCAATCATCTCCCCTTCCTCCTCTTTGGATCACATCTCCTTCGGCTTCTAATCTTTCCCCACTAAATTACGTCCTGGTCACCTGATAAATCATCTTCATCATCACGTGCTCCTCAGAAGTGTCGCTGATGATAATTGTTTTGCACATTTCTGAAGTAGCTTCCAGCCCAAGGAAACTATGGATTTTCTCCACAGGCAAAAGTCACACCATACAAAGTAGGTGTGAAACATGAATCATTAGGTCTTTCTTTTCTGATGTTTCAAGAGCTAATGGGATAGTTAGGGTACGCATGCAACGATGACATATGTGAAATGCTGTCCAGGGTTTATTCTAACAAAGATCTCGAATCACTTTGGAAAGGAGAGTGTAAAAAAAAAAAAAAAAAAAAAAAAAAAAATTCTTCTGATGTGATTCCACGCAGCATTTATGATGGCTTTTCAGTCGGATCACTTTTTCCGTCACCCTTGAAAGAGTAATTCAATGGTCAAAGCACAAAAACGTGCTCTTGCCAGTACTATTAATCTTATGATACGTTTCTTAAAGTGACAAACCAATAACCCCCCCCCCATAAAAACACATGAAGAAAACAAAATATGAGTCACCTTTTCACAATGATAAGGTCTGATACATATTGAAATGCATACATACTGTATTCCTTAGTCAGCAGCCGACTCCTAAACATATTATAATGAGTACTCCCCCCATAAAAACACATGAACAAAACAAAAAATCTCTGTCACCTTTTCGCAATCACAAGGCCTGATATATAAATGCATGTATTTCTGTAAGTCAACTGATTCCTAAACATTTACAATGTACACCTACATATAGTATAAATATAATTGCACACCATCCACAATGCACACACTTGAGCATGTATATATTGAATTCAAAAAAATATATTCAGATATTATCCTACTACAAGGCTGCCAACATTCACTAACAAATAAAAAATCAGGTAGGTTCTAAGGATAGATCAGGGAGGATACTACAGTATGTACATTCTCATGTCAGGACACAAAGAAAATTTGATTTTGCATGCAAGGATGCATTCTGTAGAGTCAGGGATACTACAGGCAGTTCTGCCGTTGCTTTGACATGTCTGATCACTTCATCTCTCGATAGTATTCATTCTAGCAATCAAAGAAAATTTAGAGATATGCACACTAGAGGATAGATTCTTGGATTCAAAACGGCAAAATTGCCTGAATCATTGAAAGTCTTTTATAAGGTAATTAATCTCACACACAAAAATGAGAGAGAGAGAAAAAAAAAAGAGAGGAAAGTAAGATGGTGTTGCAAGCAGGTATTCATCTGGGAGAATTTTGAAAACACAAATGCCAGGAACACCTGTTAAGCATGTAAAAATAGGTGCTGCAATTGTATCATGTGTTTCATTCAATCTCCCCCCCCCCCCCACGTGAATTACAAATGGTACCCCTGTGTTGTCTGGAGCTACTCTCTACTAGCCGTGCGGAGATTGCGTGCAAGCCCAAATGTGTGGGGTTAAGTGCAAATTTAATTAGACTGGGACTGTACTACTTGTACATTGCACAATTAAAGTATGTCATATTCTTTGTCAACAGGGGCAGGAATAAGGAGACACTAGCCAACACCAATATCAGGATTGATGGGGACAGTTGTCATCCTTGTGTAACGATCTCACCCCTACCACATCCACCAGACCAAGGTCATATTGGTAAGTTATATCGGGAAATACCAGCGTGCTGGCCTATTATTCTATATTGGCTCATACTAAGTGGCTGTCATGTGATGTAGATACCTCCCACAAGGTCACTCAATCCAGCCAGAAATCTCTTGAACTCGCCCCATCACCGTTATATTGTGATGTATTGAGTGTACGTGCCTGCTGGTTGACAAAAAAGAAGTAACATGGGGCGGGTAGCATCTACATTAAACTTGCTCAAGTTTACCAGTACTTGACATGCATAAATACATAGAATAAAAGTGTATAATTTGAGAAATACTTCAAACAAAATGATGATTTGGGCCTGATCATATTTCACCAAGTAAGCGATCAGCAATCAGTTGTCATACATGTAGGACAAATTACAAAAAAAAAAAAGCAACAATTTACTTCCCTCACTGCGACCTGGATTTTTATTTCATTATCACTGGAATTTTAGCTGTTTGTATTATAACGGGAGTGCACTGTAATGGTTCAGAGAGTAAGACAATTCGGCAACTCTGTGACTTCTACATTTTTACGTGTTAAGCAGCTGTGCATTCCATACACAAAAATTCACCAATTTTCATTTTTCTCCTGAAAAAAAAAGCAAAAAAGCAAAAAAAAAGCAATTTCTCTAACAGATCTGTTTTTGGTATATGAGAGGAATAATGGGTGAGGCAGGTACCCATCATTGTAATGAGCTGTAAACTTGGGTTTAGAATGACATTCTGTTAAATTTTCCTTGAATTCAAACTTTCACATTGAGCTGTAGGAACAAGTCAAATAATTCAGAAACTTTTTTTTTTTTTTTTTTTTTTAAATCTAAAAATGTGTATGCATAGTGAACAGGATATATATCTTTTGAGGTACGTATGTTCATGTATTTGACTGTACACAGACTCCTTCCTTCCGGCTCAATTCTCCCTATCCTGCCCTCATTTCTGCTTCTCTATCTCTTCTCTCTCTTTCAGTACCTCTCTCTCGAGTCCCTATCCTGTTTGAATATAATTATTTTACTGTTCTTTGCAATTCCACAATCCTTTCATCAATTTTGTACATTTAATTATCTCTTTGATAAAACATCGTGCAAGTTAGTCACCGACAGCAATACAACTGAAATCATCATTAGTAAATTAAACTGAATTGAATTTTCATGCACCACACCCAAAATGGGGAACACCTATCTACACAAGAACGGGCAACGGCAGTGTAATAATATTCCATACCTGCCAACATTTCAAGATGAACATATATATCTTACTCGTGGATTGCAAAAATCTTATTTTATATGCAAACTGAAGTTGAAAATCTTACTTTCGGTCAAATCTTCAGAAAATACACATGAAAGGTATATCTAAATATTTTTTCAAAATCTGATTTCTCTGACAGAAAATCTGATTTTGCTATCTTTATTGTAAAAAATCTTACTGAATCTGATAAAATCTTACTAGTTGGCAAGTATGATATTCACGAGGGGCTAAAGGATGAACCGACTGTTACACCCCATGAATTGTCAGGGGGATGGAACAAAAACGCATTGTCTATAAATGCTTTGAGCAACATGCGGTAAGAAATCATTATCATTATGAATACATATTGTGTGTGCTGGCATGTTCAATCATATTACTAAAGAGAGAAAAAAAAAGCAGGAAGAGCATCAAAGGAAAGAGAATGAATTGTTCCCATCAGATGAACACTTCCTGTCAATATGCACTCTCTTCCACAAGATACGTACAAGTAGCTCAGTTATTACATCAGTATTGAGTACTCTTTGCAACTTTTTCTGTGTGTCTTCATTTGAAAGGAAGAGAAAAAGTGTGATTTGTGACATACTTCCATGACACGTAACACCACTAGTGAGAATGTAAAGGAAAGCTTACTTTCAAGCTTTATGAAGACGATGTACATCATTCCAGCAGATCAGTACCTTATCCTAGTAATATCTTATTAGCTCTCACTCCCATCATCTGTACTTTGGAACTCTGTAGAATTCTGACTCATTGCCATAATCTTATGCAGTTGTTCCACTGCCACGACTTCATGAATTACATTCGAAAAGTTCATTGCATCATGGAGTGAAGTGAGATATTGAAAGATAACTCAAGAGAGGTTTTTTTCACCACACTAATGACAAAATCATTCTTCCTGATTCTTCCTTAGAATTAAGTTTGGGGAAGGAATGCAAGCTAAGTGCAGAGAAAGCTTTCATTATGTCATCATGTATATCATTTCACACACATTTTGTGGTTGCTCACGAGACAACCTGATACAGTAGTCCCCAATCACTGGTAAGTGTCAAGAAGTGCATTCCCCTGAAATGAACTAACAAGCATGCTCAGTGCTGGGGGAAAAAAATATGCCAAAATCCTTCCACATATCTGCAAAAGAGATTTTGCCATTTTTCATGAGTGTATATGACAAGCGCTACAGCATTAAGCATAGTTTAACATTAAAAGTACTACTACCCCCTTTCTCTGAAGGTCATGGTGAACAGGAATTCCATTAAAAAAAAATCCTTGGCATTGAGTGATTCGCGTGAGCAATTCGGCAAATTCAGCCAAGTTCTTCTGGGGTATTGCCTATGCCTTTGTGCGGGGTGACACAGCATGCAATGTCTGTATGTCGAATTTGATTTCCAACTTTTACAGAGGCAATGGAAAAGAGACAATCAGAGCACCTGTTACATCATTTTCTGGTGAAGATTTGAATTGGCTGCACCAGTGTATTGATTGCATCCCCCCTCATTTTTCCCTAAGGTCATTATTGCTATCACCATGGATGGTGCATGTTCAAAGAATTATTTGTTACTTCCATATTTTTTTTTTCTTCCTTTTGTTGCCAACTGTTCACCTAATTTCAAATCACAAGCAAGAGCAGTCACAAACTGTGATTGCAGGTTGGTTGTTCAACATCTGTCTATTCATGCATCCGCCAACTAGTCAATCTCTCTCTACACTGGCATAAAGCCATCTATCCGTCCATCAATCCATCCATCCATCCATCAATTCATCCACCTGCCAATCAAGCAAACTAATGTCTCAAACTTGTATCTAGCAACTGCATGTGAATGGCCGAGGCATAAGTTTAAGTACCATTTTTCTGAGTCAGTCTCAACCATATAAGCCTTCAATTGATATGACAGTATAAAAGGCATTTGACAGATCAATGTCAAACATTAGAAATACTGTGTCATCTCTCTAACTTGTTGATATTCACTGCATGATTTACAGCATATGATATCATTGTATACACAGGTCTTTGTACCTTCTAGTCACACCACTGTGTGGCATCATGTAGAACTTGTGGTTTTCACTTCCTTTTGAAAGAGTATTTACTGCTTAATTCTTGGTGTCAAGGTCCATTTCCCCAAATAAAATAGAATCCATGACAGAAGAAGAAAATGATTCAATTCTCCAAACAGCACCATGAATCACAGACATCCCTAAATGATTTCATTCCACACTCAGACTGTTCACCCCTAGTCTAGTCTGCTGATTACTTCCAGGCATGCATTTATCGATCACACCAACAAGAAATTATTATCCATTCAGCCAAATGAAAATGACAATAACAGTTACATAACATACATTCACATGGAAATGGCATAGTTGACATGTAACACCACAAAATATGAACAGAGAAGCAACATACAACACATGCATAGTTGATGTATAACACAAATAGTATGAACAGGGCAGCAGTACATGGGCTAGGGCTCACAAAAGTAACTATTTTACTGCTGCCCTTAGGCATGTGAGCCCTCAATCATTATTACCATGTCATACAAGCTATGATAAAAGTAATCATTCCTCTGAAACACCTTCTGTGCAATAGCTCTGAGGATATCCACTTTCCCTTTTATACCTAGCCCCTTTTGCTGTAAAGTCATGACAATACAATAATCCTCCATCTGCGTTAACAAAAATTTGACCAGGCCTGCATTTATCAACTATACCTATAACAGGGCTCGGCACGAACTTCAATTTTCTCCTGTGGCCTGTTTGGACCACTAAAATCTTAAGTGTGAAATTTTTGGTGGCCTGAAAAAAAAAAGGTAGTGGCTGAAATTAAGAGAAACATAACAGTCTATTTTGAATGTTCAGTGCCTAATCGAGACACCAAAAGAATAACATTTTTGGAAATTTGGTGGTCTGACCTCAAGTTTAGCCCATTGAGAACGGTTTGACTTTGCTACAACACGCATTTCCAAAAGACGGGACTCATCCTCAACTGGCTAAGTGGCCCTGGGCCACCCCCTAATAATGAGTCCTGCTGACAAGCAATCATTGTTACCATATTGCCAAATGTCATAAGGGCAATTATTCCCATGGAACACCTTCTGGACAATAAGTACGTGGAAATCCACCTTCCTACTGTTAGCTTAACTTCTTCTGCTTTAAAGTCATGACAACATGACATTCAACAATCAACCACTTGTGTAAGAAAAAATTTGACCCACATTATGTTGGCTTTACAAGAGTAAGTTTCCAAAGGAATAATTGCTCTTGAATCCAGAGCTCATGCAAATATTTTTAACTAGCGAGCTAAAATTTGTGGGGCTCATTTTTTTTTTCTTCTCTCGCTCTCTTAGAAAGTTGTTAAAACCATTTCATTTTACCTGTTCCTCCTGAACACTTTTCACTACTGTATAAGCTGTTATTTTTGCAAGGGTTTAATTTTTGTGAATTTCGCAAATTACTGTTGTACTGTTAGCAAGCAATAATGTCGCCATGCACTAGTGTAAGAGCGCACATATGATAGCCTCGGTGTCAATTTGCGAAAAACAACACCTCACGAAAATGTCTGTGACCTCTTCATTTGCAAAAATATCTGTATGCAAAAATAACAGCTCATAAAGTACTTGCCAACTGCTTGCATGCAATATTCAAAAATACAGAGAGCAAGCCCTTTGTGCAAGCTATATTGATAAGAGTGTACTTTGATCAGGCCATAAAACAGTCTACTTCAACCAAAACAGAGTGATCACTTACCCTTGTCTCGACATCTGTCCACTCCCCACTGTACTGCTCCGGGTCATCTTCCGCCGGGCGCTTGGACCTCAGCACGCTCTGGGAGAGGGGGTCCTCAGTCTTCAGCTTCTCCACATCAGTGAACTGGACAGAACGTCCCCCACCCCTTGTGGGTATCACTTCAGCCTGGGTGGGGGGAGGATATCAAAAGGACATGTTGAAGTATTCTACAGTACTCTGTATAAGCTGTATCATCAGGGTAAACATTGGGCACTCTTTTCAAAGCCTTTTAATCAATTTCAGTCATTTTTTTTTTCTCTTGAGATTGTGTATGGTACGAGATTGCCATAGGCTCACTCTTAGGTCAACTGACTGAAAGTGTAGGGGAGGAGGGTCAAACATCACTTGCAATATCTTTTATGGTTTGGGATCACAAGCTGACAAAAGGTGGTATATCTTTACGCCCCGTAAATGTATCGTAATATGCTATTCCATGGTAAGGAATAACATTTACCTGAAAATGACATAATCCTATATTTCACAGCACTTAAGAGATACCTTAAACCCATTAGAGCAAACCTGAACCATCTGTACTTAACCATGAAAAAAAAAAAAAATTAGCCAACTGACAACAGCCACTCTTTTATATGTATGAGTGTCTGCATATGTCTACTACATAATGTGTTTCTTATCTCACTATTTCTGAATCAAACAACTGGTATTAGTTAATTTCCATATGGACAAAATCTGTCTGTCTGAACCCATTTACTGAAATGATGGCACCATAAGGCTCTGAATTTGATCCCTAAAAAGGCTGAGTAAGACAATTAAGAGATCACTGGGCAATTAAACTTGTCTCCAACCTTGCTGCAAGTGTCTTAATACTGACAATTGCAATGCACCATCATTTTAAAGGTTTAGAAGATGATAATCTGATAATCCTGAAAAGCTGATTTGCTAATGTCATGGCATTCATTCCTGCAAATTCTTATAATTCTAAGTTTTTTCACAGACTTATTAATTCACTGTTTTTCTCATACCTTGAAGATTTTTGTCTCGATCTCCCCCGCTGAATCCTCCTCTTGATGGGTGAGCATGTAGTTGTCTGTGGACTTGATGTCTTTCACTGACGGCTGCGACACTCGCTTTGTGTTCTTGCCTTTGGTTGGCTTCAGCACGGTCTCTGCACCAGCAGATAGATAGATAGATGGATAGATGGATAGATAGATAAACAGATACTGTAAAACAGGATATATTCATGGCACGAAATTTTCGTGAATTGGAGCCGACGGCCTTTTTCATGGCATTTTTGTGAATTGCCACTGGCGTTCAATGCATATAGTGTAGACAAGAAATTTAGTGTGCATTTTAATTTCGAGTAATTAAAATGCACACGAACATTCGTTTTACAGTAAACAGATAGATAGACAGACAGATAGATTGATCAAAAGACAGATAGATAGCATGCTTTTATTTTCACGCTAGTTTCTGGTTGCGCGAAATGCACGAAAATTTAAACACAGCAAAAATTTCCACCTTTGCAGTATCTATATTTCTTTATTTTTGTATCCTGATATAGCGAAAAACCTGATATCACAAGGTAATTGTCTTGGTTTTTAGGTCCTCATTATAACAAAATTTCCCTGTACTTACAGAAGTTGTCTAGTTGATATAAAGATAGGGTGGAAACATTCTAAAACAAATTTACAGAGGGCTTTGTAACAACATCTCATTCATTTCATTCACAGTTCTAATAGTTCAATTGGAACCTTGCAAAGCTTTGTGGCTACATTCCCCATACCCTGCTTGGGCCCAGTTTTATAAAAAGATAAAGTTGATTTTAAATTTCCGTAACACACAGGCTGCCATAGACTTATCATAGAAAGTAACTTTATAATCAACTTTTTAACTCTTCATAAAACAGGGTCCTGGGCCCTGTTTCATAAAGCTGTTCGTAAAGTTACGAACGACTTACGAGCGACTGGTGATCAGTTCCAATGTGCCATACTTATCAGAATTTCCATAATTCAGCACTAGAACTGATCACCAGTCGCTCGTAAGTCGTTCGTAACTTTACGAACAGCTTTATGAAACACCTCCCTGATCTATTTGTAAGGGGTCACCTGTAGTTTCCGCCCCTAACAACATTATCCCTGTGAAATCTGTCAATATTGAATAAATAACTTGGTTAATTTTAGCCGAGAAGGATCACCTTGGCACCCATGCTATGTATAACATACTTTCTGCTAAAGAAACCCGCGATATTTTAGACCATCGAGGACGAGTTCTGAGTTCACTCGGGCAGGTGTCTATGGGAAATGTGTGTTGTAGCAAAATCAGTCCGTCCTCGACGGGTCAAGTATGGCATTTACAGTCTTGATGAGGAAAGTAGAATAAAGACACAGAAACATTTGACCAACTAATGAGTGCACATACTGCAAACAATAGATTTGACTGAGAAAGGTCGTGTAACATTACTCAAAGATGGTATGTACACATGGAAACACATACAAGAAAGATGATCCCCCCCCCAAAAAAAAAAAAAAAAAAAAAAAGAATGAAAAACTGAAAAAATGGAACATAATAAGGAGAGAGTTTGAAGCTATATCACTTCGGATCTAGCTTACCAGTGTCGAGGATCTCTGCGGGCTGGTGGTCGATCCAAACATTGTTGGAGGTGGAGCGCGACCGCCGGTGCCGGAGTCGGACAGGCGGGACCTGGCTGCGGTGGACCGGGGGCGGGGAGCGGGAGCGGTTGAAGCTCTCCGCCAGCACCTGCTTCTCGGCCTTGCGGGCGCTCTCCTTCTCCTCGTGGCCCTGGACGATCTCCTTCAGCTGCCGAAGCTTCTCCTCCCGCACCCACATCTCCGTCTGCATCTTCAGCTCCGTCTGCCTCACCCTCTTGGCCTGGACCGCATCACAAGGGGGGAGAGAGAGGAAAGTCGAGATGGTGGGGAAAAACTCTTTATGTTGTATGATATGCAGAGCTTGACATTAGCAGTGGCCCCGTGGAACCGAGGCCACTAAAAATTATTGTTGCGCCACCAAATTTCCAAAAAGGCTATCTTTTGGTGGCCCGATTGGGCAGCTAAAATCCAAATGAATTCTTTACATGTCCTTCTATTTTGGGCCACCGAAATTTCACATTCAAAGATTTTAGGGCTACCTGAGAAAGAAGTTAAGTGTCATGCCCAAAATATGTATAATGTAAGTGAAACACAACATTGGTGTTGGACAGGAAGGTATTATTGCAGTAGACCATTTTGCTGTCTCTTACAGTATACACACTGCATTGCAGCATTTGCTTCAGAGTCATACAACCATATCTGCATTAAAAGTTTTAAGCAATGTTTTCATCTCACAGACAAATGGATAAATCCTTAAGGGATGATACAGTTTTGGTTGAGAAGTTACAACGATAAGCATGTCATAGTGGGACCTTTAGTTGAAAATCTGTGGGAAATTGGGTAGGGCCTTCACAGAAAGGGTGCAGCAAGGGGTGACAATTTACAGAGCCAATGCCCCAAGAGTACTCACGCATTCTTTCTCCCATCTGTCCCGCTGGCTGCTGACCGCCCCTTTAAGGGCCTGCTTCAGCCTCGCCCTCTCCTGTGTCTCCATCTGGATCTTCTTCTCTTTCTCTGTCAGCTGAGCATAACGAGAAAACCAGACATGACATTGATACAAGTGAATGAGCAACTTTTCACATCTCTCACTGCACCAGGGGTGGTGTCGTAGATTTTAATTGACTATCAGCTAAGAATTGGCGGGCAATGAAAAAATGACACAGAAATCAACTGAGGAGGGATGAAAACCTTGTGAACAGCACTGGAGTATTCTGAGGACTGAACAGGCATATTTTTGGTGGTGGAAAGCAGTATTGGTACCTTTCCTGCAAAAGACACATGCATGTAGTAATACAATTTGGGGGAAACAGTCCTTTCTATGAAACCTGCAGTATTAGGCAAAAATCAAAAACAAAGAGAATAACAAAATACTGGCCTGCAAAAAAAAAAAGGGTAATAGTTGGCATCTTCGACTAGGTTTGATTTCTAAATCAGTGAGTCCACAAATTGTCACATTTTTTGACAATGCTGTCTTAACCACAAAAATAGCTATGGGATGTCGATATGTGACTTGGGCTTTAAAGCCTTACAATTGTGGCGAGTGGTTTGTGTGGCACGGAGACGAACGCAACACACTGCCTCCCCCATTCTGTATCAAATGTAGTGACCCCGAATGAGAATAGCGCTGGCTCAATGGGTCAGCGAACAACACTCTATACTTCAAGAGTTCTGTGCTACAAATCTCCTGACCCAAAATGGCTGTCCCAGCGAGCCACGAGAGCTTCCGAATGGATGTACACTCTCAGTGCGCATGCGCATGAAGAGCGTCTGATGGCCTCTCTCCTCCAATCACCGTAGCTCGCAGTCACAATGTTTGTGTATGATGCGTACACACACACACACACACACACACACGTGTCTCAGTGGCAGCATTGTCCCACATGTTTATGGATATAGCACCGAGTCTGGCATTGCACAATTGCATGCATAAACTTCCGTCGTTCGGGAGTTTACGTACCATTAGGGATGACGACCGTCCAACTTTAAAGCTTGTGCGCTTACCTCCGTCTCCATGCTCCGCTTGTCAGCCTCGTACAGCTGGTGCGTGCGCTGGAGGACATGGTTGTCCTGCTCCAGTGAGCGCACTCTCTTCTCCAGCCGGTCGCACTCCCGCGTCTTGGAGCTCAGCTTGCTGTTCAGCTCGGCGTTGGCCGCCCGCAGCTGGTCCAGCTCGTGGTCTGCCTCCACCAGCATGGCACGGAATGCTCCCTCTGCAATAATGGCACAAAGAGGATTGAAGTAGGCAAAGATGTATGATATGAAATGTGCTGCAATCATATCTTGCTAAGTGCTTAGAGAACTACTACATAGTGAAAAGATGTTATATAAGACAAACCCCAGTTTCTCATAATTATCACCTCCCCTAAGGAGGTTTTGTTTTCAACAGTGTTGCATTGTTTGTCTGTTTGTTTGTTTGTTTGCAAAAATGACTTAAAAAGTTGTGAATGGATTTGAATGACATTTACAGGAAAAGTGGATTGTGACACAAGGAATAGGTGATTAGATATTGGTAGTGATCCGGATCACTGTCTGGATCTAAGATTTTTTTTTTTTTTTAAACAGATTCTTTGTCATTGGCAAATAGGACCATTAAACGAGGGAATTCAAACTGCATATATTTGAGATGTGAATGCATACTGTGCATGTGCTCGAGGTGCATCTGGAAGCTCAGGTAAAGACACTAGAAAGATTTATCATTGGTAAATAGGGCCATTTTCAGCATATGTATATGTGGGTGGAAATGAGCTGCTTGATGGAGGTCTGCACTCTCCGAGAGCTTTAATTGCAACAGTTCAATGATGCATTCGAGTAGAAATAAGGTAAGTGGATCACACAAAGATATAATGCTAATAACCCATAACTTATAAACAAACAAACTGACAAAACGGGCAGCCAGGGTAAGAATTTCAAGCTGGGGGGGGGGGGGGGGGGGTGGGGGGAGGAGGAGGGAAGGAACTGAGGTCTTACGTTTTCTTGCCAGGTCTTCCTCCATGATCTTCCGCCTCTTCTCCCTCTCAGCCAGAAAGGCAATAAGGTTGGGCAAGGTGGTGTCATCGCTGGGATCTGAGATCTGTCAAATGGACAAGAAAATCAAGGTATGAATGAACATACATATCGAAAGGCTGGGAAGGGGGCATCCTCAGAATTACATACACACTAATTACAAAGTGATACAGGTAGAATATTAATAGGACACCGTCCTCTAAAATTTTTGATGGGTGTTCCTCATTTACTTTGATTTTTCTTTTTCAGTATTCTTTTCTCTTTTCCTTCTTCATGCTCTGTGAAACAAGAAATCAAAACAAAAAAATCTTTTGAATTCACCACAACAATTTCACTCTATGAGATATTTTTCAAATAAGCATTGAAGTTTTATCCAGTCACAGGAAATATCTTAAAAGACAGAGTACGTTTGACAGGTGGCCACCAAGATAACATCTGCATGTTAAACAAAACCGTTCAACTACATTGGAATATTTGATAGCAATTACACACAGGTGGCTGCTAAAAGCGACAGGTGGTTACAAACAAGACAGGATTGGCTGTAAGAAGCAGCACAGCAGTACCTGTAGGAGAGGGAAGGGGGGACCCAGGCTGAGAATTGGTGGAGGTGGTGGCGGCACTTTGCCATCACTCTCTGCCAGCAGTCGTCGGTACTCTTCGTTGGCTGGGGAGGGAGAAAACAGTTTGAGAAACAAGTTTAATTAGAAAAGCTTGCACTCATTGCTGAATGCCTGTATCAAAGATACTGAGAGTGCACTGGATGTAGACTGCGCAAAGTCTATAAAAATGGCAACAAATGATATGAAGAAAAAAAAACTAGGCTATTCAAGCATATCTGGTGATGTACAGCTGCTCTGAGTTTGGCATATCTTACATTTGTAATTGCAGAACTGTGTGTATCTGGCTACTCCAAAGATATTGTATTGAAGCAAACAATCACTCACAGATAGACTTGAGGACCTTAATAGAGACTCTTATGTTGAAATGAATCATCTACATATTTTAAAGCAGACATTTCTTAACAGAAGAAATAAACTACCAATGACACGAAAACCATAAAAGCCATTGCAGCATATTTGTTTGTATACACTGCTCCAATTTGACTTTATGTTAGTGACAGCAGCAACCTGTGTATCTGGCTTCTCCAAAGATACTGTATGGTAGTGAACAATCACCTATACATAGACTTGATAAGACTTTGACATTCTGACATCAAATCAGCTTGAACATATTTTATAGCAGACATCTCTGAACAGAAGAACTCCATACAGTGCACTCCCGTTATAACGAACACAGTTATAATGAAATTCCGGTTACCACGAAGTAAAGTTCAAACCCCGTAGATACTTTTTTATTGTTTATTTTGTTTGGTTATTAACCCTAACTAGGCCGGGCTATTCAGGTAGATGATAGAGCCGGGGGGGGGGGGGGCCTCCCAGGCCCCCCCTCCGGATCTCGGCCGTCGACCACGCGATCGCGACGAAAATTGGCACACGCATTGCCTATGATGTATTCTAAAGTACCATGAAGTTAATTTCTTCAAAAATTATCATTTACACTAAATTATGCTAATTTATGCATAATGATGCATGAAATCAGACAATTTGTTATAAATCACTAAATAAAGCTCAAAACAGGCACATTTTTTGTGTAAATATTCTTTTTAGTGTCCTTAGCAAACGTAAGAGAAAAAAATTGCGCAATCAGAAAAAATTTCCTAAGTATTTTATTGTTTTTTGAATTTCTTATGTATTTCCCTGTTTTTTCGACTTTATGTTTTTCATTGTTTTTTCGATGAAATTTGTCCGTGACATTGTTCTGAACAAGAAAATGCGTTATTACTTGATTTTAATCAATAAAACCCCAAAATAATCATGCTTTTATAAAATTTGCCTGTAAACACAGTTTGCATTGAAATTGTACACAAATTCACGTTTTTGAGCAGTTTTTGGTCTGACATGCACGTGCATATTTATGCGCAACTTCGGAACCGCGCACCCGGGCATCGCAAATTTGGTGTCAAAAGATGCGGGAGACTCGAAAGAAAAAAGTCATGAAACGTTGCGGCGATAGCTTCTCGTGATAGCGATACATTGCGCGAAACGTCGAGGGGCGGGGGGGCCTCGGAGGCCCCCCCCCCCCCGGCCTAGTTAGGGTTAAACAACATTTTTATATAATAGAAGAAAAATGTCTGTCTTCGGGGCTTCGTGATAACGGGAGTCGACTGTATTGCCATCTTACCCTTTCTCCTTCCAGGCGTGAGACCGATGTCAAACCTGACCTCTGTTGGCCGGGCAACCTGGACTTCTTGTGTGATCTCAGCAAACTTCATCACATGCTGAAGGACAAAAACAGGGCACAGTCTTGATTATGTAATAAACTCTCACCTTAAAGGCACACAACAAACAAAACTAGCAACATGATTCTTCCTGATATTGATTTCAGTAATTTCATTTCAAAATGAAATGGCAAGTGAGTATGGGAATGGAGTAAACGCAAAATTACAAAACGCTGCTTCAAGCCGGTTGCTTTCCCTACTTCAAACAGTTTACTAAGAGGATAAGTTTGTACATGTTGTTCATCTCCCACAGGGTGATTTCTTGAATAAGAATCACAATACCATGGTGCACTGTAGGATTAGTTTTAGTCATGTATGAATTCTACCATCAAGACACATCTCACAACTTCTTTATATAAAATCAAATTATGATGTGTACAATATGACCAAATACAAACATTTAAATATATAATTTTCATTCGATTTTTATCATTTCATATACTAAAAAAAATATATAAATGGATAGAACAACCTCCCTTAAAACAATGCTGCTACCATGAATAAGGTGCATTATCTCTTACACTGTACTATCCAAGACATCACACATGTCGGAACTACTACTCACTATGCTTTCATCGTAGTCACGTGCATCTGGGTTGACGCACACTACCATGCGGACTTTGCCCTCTCCGTCAAAGTAATTCTTGAACAGGTGAGTGAGCTTGGAGGTCCTGTACGGGACCATCTGTTGATAAGACACAAACGTTAATGACATGTGACTTCACAAGCACATGCATGCCTTTTATTCCATTTCACTTTAATACCAGAATTATGTATTTGCATAAATGAAGAGGTACAATTTCTGGAATTTTTTTTTTTTCTCCTTGATAATCTGAGATGATATACATGGTTTTATCACAACCAACCAAACAAACAAACAAACAAACAAACAAAATCAATACAAGAGCTTCACTCTTTGATATATCACTTCTAGGACAGTCAGAGATCCACTCAAATTACATTAATTATTCATAAAGAAAAGGAAAAACATCTCCCATAAAGCAGGGCTCGACACTAACGGTGGCCCGGTGGCCCGGGGCTACCAAAAATGCCCGTCGAGCCACCAAAATTTCAGAAACAAAGAATGTGGTGACTCGATCGGGCCATCAAAAAAAGTCGGATATTTGCCTTTGGGCCACGAAAAATAAAAGTTAGTGTGGAGCCCTGCATAAAGTCATTGATCAAAAGAAATCCACTGATCTAAAGAAATTCACCTTTCTAATCTCTGACATTATTGACCAGTGACCATGACCCGTCCCCCACTCTGAAAAATGTTCTGTGGCCCCTGAACAATACTTAAAAAAAATACTAAAAAATTAACAGTTGGCATCTCTGTAGAATTTTTATGCACAGCATTATTATTACTAGTATGTCCCCTCTTTTGGCACATATGGATGATTATCTACTACCTGTCAGTCTCTTCAACATGTCTTGTATAAACATGCCCTTTGTGACCCTATCTATGACCTGGGAGATTGTTAGTCACATTGTAGAGGAGCTTGGGTAGACAGAGGCATTCACACCAATGGGACTGACCTTGTTGGCGCCCTCTGTCTGGTTCTCGCGGAGAGTCTCGATGCACGTCCTGAGGGTCATGAGCGAGGCATTGATGCTGCCCGCCTCCTTCAGCCTGTCCCCCGTGTTGTTGGTGCGATGGGTCCTCTCGCTGCCCGCCAGGTCAACGAGAGACAGCTGGCTGACACAGATCTGGCTCTTGTCCTGAACGGCAACACACGAAATGGGACAATCGGACCATCAATACTACACAAAAGTCTCTGTTCTTCACATCGTGTCCCTTATGTATGGGACATCTCTCGCAGGGAGGCTCTTAAGAACATCAGAGTGTCATAGCCAGTTTTACCTCCAAATTGATACTTAGGTCTGTGGTATAATTGCATGTTTGAATGCAAAGACTGATTGCGAAAGAGTCTGCTTGGTCGTTCTGTTAAAACAACTAAGCTTACATGCTATTATTTCTTCATTATTCTCATAGACTGTAGTGTCCCTCACAAGATTTCTCCTTAAAACAATTTGAATAAATTAACATAAATGAATGTCAACTACATGATTTGTCATGTAAATCAGATACAAACTCAAATGATTACATGGAAATTGACAATGCATCAAAATAAATTGCACTAAAAAATTGACTTACTGTTACCATATGTTGAAGTCTTGAAAAGGGAAAAAAGACAGGTGTATTTTTTTTTTCTTGTGATAGATATGATGGAAATAAAGTATTTCTTTGTACCTGGAGAACCTCCTGTCCCAGAGAGTCTAGTGGAGCTTGGACAAGCTTGATGTTGAAGACACTGTGACTGCGACTAGACTCCGTGTTCAGCTGGGTGTGGGCAACCTTGCGTCGGCTCTGGCCTGCAGGTAAAAAGAGAAATGTACTTGGCCTCATCAACATCCATTGAAAACAACAACTGAATCAGTGAATGGGACAGATTCACTTTTCCAGATGTAGGCAAGCCTACAAACCTGGGCGTGGGCAACCTTGTTTCGACCCTGGCCTAAAGGAAGGACAAATGTAGAAATGTACTTGAAGTCGTTAACATCCATTGAAGACAACAATTAAACCAGTGAATGGGACAGATTCAATTTTCTAGATGTAGGCAAACCTACAAACCTGGGCGTGGGCAACCTTGTGTCAGCCCTGCATGGCCATCATCAACATCCATTGATGACGACAATTAAACCAGTGATTAGGACATAGACAATTTTCTAGAACCAACATCTGAATGGAATCTATCAGGTCGAGGAAGATACGCCAACGCACATGGTAACATAGAGAACATATTGGTGGATATTTGGGCTAAATAATGTGAATGGTAGGATATCATCACTGCGAATACCGTCAATAAAGACACATACAAAAAGGGGAGGGTAAGATCAGTTTGTTTGTTTGTATGTTTGTTTGTTTGTATGTTTTTTTAAGGCAGGGCAGCTGCGGGGGTGGTTCAAGAGATAAAGGAGAGGAAAGAAAAGCCATCTCATCTCACCTCTGAGGAAGACTGTGTAGGCTTCTTCCGTCGTCTTGACCTCAACTTCGGTACACATGGCAACGTACATGTTCCGGTTTGCGTCCTCTCGTAGAATTCTTGATGTTAAACTCCTAACAGAGGAAGAAGTAGGTAATAACATCACAAACTGTTAAGTTAGATGCTGTTCCTGATAAATTGAGGGCAACGTCTCTGATGGGCAAATATTTTGCGTGATAGCAATGGAAGAAAGGCAACAGATAATTGAGGGTATATGTAAACTTGGATAAACTCTCTCAATGTTGTGGCAGTGCATAAGTCACATAATCATCTAACATGGTACACAACAGGGACACTGAAGTATACTGTCTTTGGATCATATGACTTGAACATCACTTATATGTACAATCATATGTATCATACATGGATTGTGACTCAATTTAACTTTTCCAGAAAACTCACTCTCAAATATATTCTTCAAAAGATATAACAGGGGCATATCAAAGATAAATCATACCACAAGCAGAGATTCCCTTTTTTTTTTTCTCTTTCTAAATCTTACCTTGGCGTGTACTGTACATGCAAAAAGCAATAAAATACTATCTATGCAAAAAATTTGACATTCATAGGTCCAACACAGCTATAATTCACAGTGCTCACTAGACATGTTTGATGATTTATTGTAAATTAAAGGTGATCATGTATGTTTTTACTGATTTTTCCACTTTTACACTGGAGAATTCCTATTAATCTGTTGCTGCCCTCTTTCAAAACAATTTTCTGCAGTTTGCCAATACTTTGATTGCAGACAAGCACTGGTTTGCATTTTGCTCTCATCTACATACATGCAAGATCACCCTCTATGAAAGCACAGTGAGATTGGGGGCACAGAGTGTAGAATGCTGCAGAGAGAACCACAGTGGAATCCTAAGTGAGATATTACGTGCACCCAGCCACATAGACATGATGGCATGAAGTCACAGCCAAAAGGCCTGCCTTGATCAGAGGGGTTTCACACTTGCAAAGCATGGAATGTGTGTCTAGATAATCATACTAGTTAACAAACAAGTTTGTCACCAGTCTGAAATGGCTCTTGGTCACTGCAGCACAACACAAACGATATTGTCAGAGCAGCACATTGGATCTGGGCTAGAGATGGGGTGCAGGAGGTCATTTATATGTATACATAAAAAGGGTATACATATTTTTTGGATACTCAAAACTTTATCAAAGGTGCATGCATAAGTGGAAAATGTATACAGATGTGTGAAAATACAGATATACAGTAGATAGTGAAGGAAATGTGAATCAGCATATTGGAGGTTTGTATGAAATTCAAATAAGTGAGTTTTAGGTCAAATTCATCAGCAATGCAAGTGTTGTAAAAACAAACAAACAAACAAAAAAAGAACAATGCACAATATTCAGAGAAAAATTGGTCGTGGGCGTGACACGCAATAACCTGAAATCCAAGCATTATTGCTTGTTGTTATGCCGGCAAATTGAGAAACAAGCCCACATTAGTAATCAAGGAGAAATAAGAATGATTGAAGTGCATGCAAAGCTCTCCTTGTTATATTAAAGAGCCCCCAAATTATGGTCTTCTTAAATACTGCATAGAATAAAAAAAAACAAAACAAAAACAAAAACAAGCAAACAAACAATAAATGGAAATAATATGCCATAACTAAGAAGGGATATAGGTATCCATTGTGACTGGTGCCTTTGAACTGTTTACTTACTAGTATCCAGAAATTAATTTCTTGGTTAATATCATCAATATTCACTTAAAAATTTCAGAGAAGTAAGCTGCAACTCTCTGCCATAATCACTGGCAAAAGTATCTTCCAAAATGTTTTGCTGAGCAGGGTGTATTCCCTGATCATACCTAATTCTAGTAATATATCATCATTTTGTGCTCATTGCTCCAACTATAATTCTGATTCATTGATTTAGATACACCAGGAATATTTTGTGTGCACATGTGGCCTTTGTGTGTGTGTGTGTGTGTGTGTGTGTGTGTGTGTGAGTGTGTCAGGGTGGTCCATGAGGGGTTTTAGCATGTCGCTGCAACATGCTAAAATTCTTGTGCAACATCCTAAAAAGCCAGCAGCATGCTATGCAACATCCTTAAAATTTGCAACAAGCTCAAAGTAAAAGTATTCAAAAATGTGCAAAACATGTGCATAACATAAGAAACATCAAACTACCAGGTACTTTAGATATTTGTGTGCAAAACATGAGAGAGAACATTGAATGTAAGCAGCACAAAGAGAGATAAGCAGCAAAATACTGCGCACTACGTACTCATCGTGTGCGCTCCGCGCATATTCAATTTCTGCAATATTCTCAGATTCTGAGCTTGCAACATGCTAAAATTTCAAGTTGTGGACCACCCTGAGTGTGTGTGTGTGTGTGTGTGTGTGTGTATGTGTGTATTGTATGTATGAGACTTAAGAACTGTCTTTGATATCTACATAATTACTGACAATAATGAATAGTTGCAAAAGTTACAAGTGATGGCAGTACAGCTGAAACCCCATATCTTGTGATATGTGTATTTTTACAATACTGCAGAGATTTAAGGTGATTAAGTTTGATTAGCCCTAATTAAAAAATTAAACATAATTAAGACTTAAAACTTTCAGGATATGTAGCCCACATATATGAGAGACAGTAGAGATAAAATCATATGAAACCTTACATTTTTCATGTATATTTTAAACAATATGCCTTAAAAATTGGCCATTTTAGGACACCAAATTTGTGACATGATTAGTACCCCTAAGATCAAATGCATCATACTCAACTAAATTATATATTTCTATAAGTGTTTTTGACTGATCTTATTCCAGAACATGCCTATTTGGAATGACATGTAAAGAAAATCCTGTTAATAAACCTTTTTCATTCCTAAAATGCCATTATAAACAGTGCGTAACGCGTGTTATGCTTGGTGTCCACGCGACAACCGTTACACAGAGATCCTAGAAAAGGCTGATCAGAATTCTGAAAATCAATGCATTTTTGCTGTTTTAATGAGCTCAATGGGGGATGAAAAATATGTGACTTTTGTTCCAAAATATTTACATCTTTATGTCAAAATTAACAATGGTAAATCAGCAATTTTTTGGTGTCCAATGTAACCACCGTTACACATGAAGATTTGATCTTTTATTTTGTACATTTCCAATACTATTTACTGGCCTTTCTGATTTTTCTGAGTTCCTTTCCAGGATAGGTATCCAAAAGAAAAGAATATAAATTATATAAAATATTTGGGAAGAAACTATTTGCCTCTTTCTCTTTAGTGTCCAATCGCGACGCGCGTTGCGACACGCGTTATGCATATTTGGAAAATGCCTAAATAAGTACAAACAGTAAAATTCTGCACTGTTATCACAATACATTAGTTACAATATTAACAAATCAAGTTTATAGATATTTTGTGATCAACAATATGTGTTTAAAATTATTTTCAATATTCTATGTAACGGATGTTACATAGGACACCAAGCATTTTCAATGGATTTCCCTATAGGAATGTACACAAAATAACATTTTTCTGATTTAATTTTTTGCAGAGCTTTTTTGTGCACTATCTCTCTGTACAACCCTGAATATCAAGAAGTCACTATTCATTAAAATGAAGCTTATTTTGAGGTCATTCTAGTGGAATTTAATTTGTAGTACAATGTCACACTTTTGGTTGCAGTATTGTAAAAATACACATATATAAACCATTAAAGGGATGGTATAGTATTGGTTGAGGCGAGGATTCAACTTTTAACTTTCTGCAAGATATTATTTAATAAAAATAGGTTTTGAAAAGGCTGATATAAAAAACAAAGAAAAACAAAGTTATCCTTATGAAAGGTAGGTCCCATCATTAATTAGGATGGCTTTCTTTTGGACATCTCAACAATTTTCAAAACCAATTTTCATCAAAGAAACTTTGAATTCCTCTTACAATTATATGCTCTTTTATATTTCATAAGAGGTTTCTCATAACTCAAAAGAATCATCAAAAAAAATGTTGAAAACCCCAAGCCCCATCTCAATCGAAACTGTACCATCCTTTCAAGTTGCCTCTCTACTTGGACAGTCATGAGGGAAATCAAATAAGCGAAACAGCAGAAAAACTAATCATGAGTGATGTGTCATTGGGGTAATAGGCTAGAGAGGAGAAGTCTCAAGCACAGAGCAGCCGGTCAAGGCATGCAGAGAGATAGGCTTATAAATGACAGAAACGGCTGATGACATACGAGAAATCATCTCTGATCCTTGAGTACCTGTTAGAGGACGGAATGATGGGGGGACGAGAAGAACGAAATGAGATGATCTTGTGACAGAGTTAACGCGACGAGTTGTCAGAGAAAATGAAAAAGTATTAGATATATTTGCATTGTATTTTCTTAAAGGGAAGCATCTGGCATTACATGAGTTATATCATGCTAAGTCATGATATGGACCGATTCACTTCTGAAACCTGCATTGTGTGTCACCAGGTATACTCGATAGATGACACTCGACTTTACATGTAATGCCTATTTACATTTTACATGATAAAGATAAGATAATCTTCAGAATTTCATTTTGTGCATGAGGACATTTTGTTCCAAACTATCCATGTCATGTATGTACTAAATCCACTTACAATTTTGTTCCCTGGTACTATCAATTTTGTGCCTTCATTTCAAACTTACCGAGAAAGCCTGGAGTGCAACACCAGTGATATCAACAGTGTTGTAGCATTATACATGGCCATCAACATTCACACAGCAAATAAGGGGAAAATGTTCCGAAAATTTCTGACAAACACAACTGGCTATCATCAAATCTAAGAAAGAAAAAAAGATGTAGGTTGCTGCATCACAGCTCATGATCATAGGCAAGTTTACGTGGCATTTCTTCAAAGCTAAATATCATCACCCCGTCAAGAACAAAACCACTCACTTTGCGTGCAGCGACACTGGCACGTCCTCCAAGAGATCGTAGATCATGTTGTTGTAGATCTCGACGTAGGAGACGAAGACGGCATAGTTGTTGTCCTCGTCGATGCTACTCAAACGAGTCACGTCTGGCACACGGGCCACCTGACTGAAGTCTATCTGGTCTTTCCTGTTGATGGGAGTCAGGCAAAGATTCCGAAGTGAAATACACATCACAAACTAATGTTGTGGAAAGAAAAAAAAAATGCAGCTTGCTAACTAACTCACTGATAAAAAGCTCTGTTAAAGAAACAAACCTGGCTGAGAAAAGAATTCAGAGTAAATATGAGACAATTGCTCTACATGCTAGTTTTCCAAATTCGCAAAGTGTTATGGGCTTTGAGCAAGAATACTACCTTGAAATATTACTTTCTCTATTGAGGTATGGACGATACAGACAAGACAAAGACTGACATTCCTCTTGCACACAGAAATATTTGTGTGCTATAAATAATCATATCTATAATTGCCTGTTCCACATATGCATGCCCATGTTATTATTCAATAGTGAAAATAGTCTGTATTAACCCTAACTAGGCCGGGGGGGGGGGGGGGGGGGGGGGGGGGGGCCTCCGAGGCCCCCCCCTCGACGTTTCGCGCGATGTATCGCTATCGCGAGAAGCTATCGCCGCGACGTTTCATGACTTTTTTCTTTCGAGTCTCCCGCATATTTTGACACCAAATTTGCGATGCCCGGGCGTGCGGTTCCGAAGTTGCGCATAAATATGCACGTGCATGTCAGACCAAAAATTGCTCAAAAACGTGAATTTGTGTACAATATCAATGCAAACTGTGTTTCCAGGCAAATTTCATAAAAGCATGATTATTTTGGGGTTTTATTGATTAAAATCAATTAATAACGCATTTTCTTGTTCAGAACGATGTCACGGACAAATTTCATCGAAAAAACAATGAAAAACATAAAGTCGAAAAAACAAAGAAATACATAAGAAATTAAAAAAACAATAAAATACTTAGGAAATTTTTTCTGATTGCGCAATTTTTTTCTCTTACATTTGCTAAGGACACTAAAAAGAATATTTACACAAAAAATGTGCCTGTTTTGAGCTTTAATTAGTGATTTATACCAAATTGTCTGATTTCATGCATCATTATGCATAAATTAGCATAATTTAGTGTAAATGATAATTTTTGACAAAATTAACTTCATGGTACTTTAGATTACATCATAGGCAATGCGTGTGCCAATTTTCGTCGCGATCGCGCGGTCGACGGCCGAGATCCGGAGGGGGGGCCTGGGAGGCCCCCCCCCCCCCGGCTCTATCATCTACCTGAATAGCCCGGCCTAGTTAGGGTTAAGTTTTCAATGTTTGTCGTATTCCTGCCACTCCATATTCATCCAGGAGTTAATGGAAACTTTAAAAACCATTTGATTCAACAGTTCTATACCAAAACTGAATGCCCATACTCAAAGAGATTTTGCAGTCGTATTTAACCCGTTGAGGACGGACTGATTTTGCTACAACACGCATAAAGTCACCATAGATGGAGGAACATGGTTCTTTGGGGCATCACAGCAATTCGATCAGTCATACTCTAAAGGGAAAACCAAATCATAGCCTGTATGAAACTTTGAAAACACTGTACCTACCAGAAAAGAGTATGGATGAACTTGAAGGTTAAATGTGGTGTGCCCTGATTTGCTCCACACCAATTTCTCACCATCTCAAAAACAGTGTCACCCTAGATTTCAACCAATTGCCTCTTAACTTCCCCTCAATGCACAGCAACAGAAATAAGAAAAACTTTTTCTACATAAGATGTTGATCAATGTGAGCAGCTAGCTAAAACACCTGGCTATCAGTGTAGCATGATATAGACCCAATTGGACCTGGCAGCAGATTTGTCATTACCACAGTGTCCCATGCACTAACATGCTATGTGAACGCATATACCATATTCGCCGGCAATAAGGCTGCACTATTTTAAACAAAAATAAAGCAATAAAGTCAGGCCGAAGCCTACACCCAGGCACAACAAAATTTCTGTATTGTCTTTCCAACTCAGAGAATCACCTACCCAATGCGCCGAGTGTTATTGTTAGGAAACATGTGGAAACACATAGAAATAAAGTTTATAGTAAAAAAAAAAAAAAAAAATAACGTACAAAAGTAATGAAGATTTGATTAAAACAAATTCCCTCTAATTTTTTTGTTTTGTTTTCCATTACCAAAGTTGGGATGCGGCTCATCCGGTGTTGCGGCCTTATCGCCGACGAATATGGTACTGCAGTGGGCGCGAGCCTATCGCAATATTTATTATGTAGTCACCATACACGTGTGCACATACAATACTGCAGTAATGACGGATTTGCCGCCAGGTCCAACCAGTCTACATAATTATACAAAAGGCAGGGCGGTTTAGAAGAAAATGAAAATCAGTTCCCTTCTGCTTGGCAGCATTCAAACACAGTATGACAGAAGGGCATGGCGCTGTACCTGGTTCTCTTGGGTGTGCCAGGCGTGCGAGGGGTGCGGGGTGCAACGGGTGGGGGGATCAGCTCCCTCTTCTGTCTCTCCAGCATGGCGTCTGCTTCTGTCTGAACGTCCATGCCGTTCACTCTGTCTGGCTTGAAGACCTGGGAGAGTGGAGGGCAAACTGTTGATAAGAGTTTTCTGCACAAGGAACAATGTGCCACGATTCTCCTGAAAAGAGGTTGGTACAGTCTTCATTATCTCTCTAAAGCGAAAAATGATAACGGAATAAGCAGCATATAATTCATTCATAGGTAAATAGATCGATGAATTAATGAATAGAACAGAGTAAAACAAATGCATGAATAAATTAATGAATAAGCAGAAGAATAATATAAACGTGTCTACAAGTATTCATTTACTTGCACATAAATTATCTCCTTGGACATGAGTTCAACAATTAACACTAATCTTCACTAACATACTCTAGATTCATAGCAATTTGCAAATTATGACTTTGTCAAGGGGACCCACCTTTTATTAGGATTGCTTTGTTTTACTTTGTTTTAGGATATCTCAGCCATCTCAAAACAGATTTTCATCAAATTAACTTTGAATTCCTCTTAAAATTGAATGTTTTTTTAACATTTCATACAGTGGTTTCTAAGTATCTCACAAAAAGATGAATTCTCCCCTCAGCCAATACTATACCATTCCTTGAAATTTTAATTAAATAGTCTCTGCACTGTTTGATGTTGCCTTGTTCATTTTTAGTCAAATTGGATATCAAATGGCTCTTCGGTTAAACTTTGCTCAAAGTATTACAGGACTCAAGCATTAGAACCAAAATCAGTTACTGTGTACGCCAAGTATCGCAAGGTTTTTATTTTCGTGAATTTTGTGAGTCAGGCACCATTCGCGAAAGTAAAGACACATGAAAATAATGACTCTGATCTCGATATGAATGTGATGCACACATACACATTTCTCTGTTCAGTACGGTACGCCATGATCACGCATTGATCCACTCGCGAAATCGTTGGGAAGTCCTGATTCGCAAAAATTTAGACTTGCTAAATACATAGCATATACAGTATTCTACCACTTCACCATTTCCTGTCCACAGAGGCCAATACACAGTTGTTGGTTGTCTTACATATTTCCTGGCCTGGAGATCTCCAAGAGTATTGAAGAGCACATCCAAACTCCGAGGCAGCACGCCACCGTCCTGAGGGCTCCCTTGCATGGTGTGTGTCTTGCCCGACCCAGTGACGCCATACATGAAGAGTAGTGCTGCAGCATGTGGGGTAAGAAAGCAAGGGCCAACATTTAGGGGATTCATATAAACTCACTAATTTGCTGTGGTAATAGACAATTATGCACTAGTATGCACTGGTATTCAGGCTGCTACATTTGGACTATGGACATCCCACATGACAATTTCGAGCAACAAAAAAAGAAAACCACTTTGAATGCATTGTGTAGTTAAGATAGCAGAAGGTCGGAGAATTTCTTCACTGCCCTATGTGAACATGAGCTATCTATTGTCAGCCGGCAGCATTAGAACTTGGAAAACCATGACAATAATGTACATAGATTATGTACATTTAGCTCCTTAGTATGCAGTATCACAGTATCTTTACACATGAGAGGTGAGTAAATTGGAGTGAACTAACATGTGTCAAGTTCCAAATAGATCAAGAACATAGCAGTGAGAACATTATCATCACTATTTTGCAACATGATTCAGAAGCTGATATAGACTACTGTAACAGTGGATATTTTTGCGCACTAATTTTCACGCTCCGCCACGTAAGAAGAGTTTCGCATGTTTTTAATTCCATGGAATCAAGACATTTACTACTGAAACATATGGCAAGCAAAAATATTTGTGTGCTTTTATTTTTGCGCTAGTTTCTGGTTGCTCGAAACGAACGAAAATTTCAACACTACAAAAATTTCCACTTTTACAGTAAGCAACTCTGATCTATTGTAAATGATATGATATCAGCTCTAGATGTATCAGTATGAGATCCACTCAACTGGAGACCATGTTTGACATATTTTCTTCAGGGAAAAAAATGCAATATTTTGTGGATCACAGCGGGTGACTCAATTTGATCCTCCAGTCGAAACTCTGTACATGTGTGCAACTGGGAAGAACGAGTTTTGGGAGGATTCTGAAAACGAGCATTCCCTTTCCTGGCCCACTCAATCAGAAGAAGTACATTATGTGTACAGACAGGATAGAGCGAGAGAGAGAGAGAGAGAGAGAGAGAGAGAGAAGGGAAGAGTCATACTCACCATTCTTGCCATGAATGAGGTCTTCCAAGAGTGGTAGGGCTATGTGGTCAAACAGGGCCTTCTGCGAGCAATCTTCAGCGAAGACAAACTTGAACATGTGCTGAGTCTTTTGAAAAAAAAAAAGCAACAGGAAAATTCGGCATGTGAAAATAAGGCTGCTGTACAGTGCAACATGCATCATTATAGTACATCAAAGATTGTGTTGGACCAAACATGGACAAGCTTTTTCAGCAACAAGAATGCTTACACCCTGATGCTATATACTATGAACATGTCATGGCGCGTGAAATAAGGTGTAAAACAAAAAAGCCACCAAAAATAAAACACAATGGGCAACTGCCTCACGAGTAAAACTGATTTCTCCTTGAGTGTCAGACTAACCACTAAAGTTATTTTGTCAGCAGAGGGTGAATGAAAATAAACACTTCCACTAATAATCTCCTCATCATCACGATATAGATTGACAAAGATGGCAATGTCATAATAAAAATGTGTGAATTCATTTTCTGTTCAGTTTCAAAGGAGTTGAATGAGGTGAATAGGTCGAATTATACCCAAGCAACAGTAAAGTCTACCACATCATGAAATACATTTTGTACAGTAGCTACTGGGAAGCTCTTTAATCACTGCATTTTCTCTCATTTGTATTCTCATCTGCTCATGTACTGTATAAACTACTTTGGCAAGCATTGTATATATTTATAGTGGCTTCACATATTAGACATCAGTCATAATCATGTGGATTTACAATTACCCGGTTATTTTGTAAGACTTGTGCATTCACATTTTGTGATTTTTTTTGTTGCATTTTTGTGACAGTGCATTCACATCTTTTTTTTTCTGTGTCATTTCTGACAGACATTTCCATCAAGAACAACGCACATGTATGTAAATTAGTGAATAATGCATATATACAAATAAATCAAGAGCAGCACAGATACTAGCAGGGAGGTGTTTTGATATGATATAGCAGGACCCTGATGTGAAAAAAAAGAATGTTGTTGAAGTCCCTGACACACATGAATACATACCTCCTTGTAATTGCCATTTCTGTAAGCATGTGACCCCTACAAAAAGGAAGAAAACAGGTACATCGTAGGAGCAATGACAAAGCAGACATGATATGTTCAAGGGAGGAAAGCTTCAGCACATCTTTCAAAATCTAATTTAGTATTATTTATGAAGTGCCTTTTTTCTGTTTGAAGAAATTGTTGACTTCACACATATTACTTTACATGTCATCAAATAAGATATTGACATTTTATGCAAAAAGGTGTTTATTAATGCTTCATGAGATTTTCACACAAGTCTGGAACAAATTAAATACTGCAGTTGGAAGAAACCATTTCAATCACATAATACTCCTAGCAAAGCTATTGTTTATCATAACATTTTAGACTGCACACGTACTGTATAACAACCTTTCCTTCAAGAACTCTGAAGCTGAAGAAATGTCAAGAAGTGAGTTTGTAGTCTCTTGTACATTATGCATCTCCTGCAGCATTTGATTCTAATATCAGGTGTCTACATACAGCAAGACTTTGTGTTGATGGCATAATACATGCAATAAATTTCTCACTTTCTTAGAAAATTCATCCATTTCCTATGCACAAATAGACATCCATAATTGCATCATTATATTGGGTCCTATCTAACATTGAGGGTGAAAGCTGGTTACAATGTACATTCAAGCTTGTTGTGTATTCATATGCTCATCCATCCAATAACATGCAATCTATTTGACTCAACATTGCCTGAAGGTATTCATTATGGACAGCCAAAATATAAAAATTCACACATGTAGATATGTAAACATGCATGCAAAATGGAGTCTAATTCATTTATTCCGCATATATACAAATGTACATGTCACAGGGATTACTCCTTTGCAAACAGCATTGCAATAGTACAATGCACTTAATTCAGCAATTACAGGGTTTGCTTACCTCTGGTGGCCTGAGCTGTATTGTGTTGCTGTTGATAACATCCAAGCACGTATCTTGTCCGTCCCCAATGGGCTTCAGTCTGCAGTAGACCTGTTTTGAAACAGGCAAATTACGATAAAACAAAAATGGAGTCAAATTGAAATTTATCAGTACTGCCAATATTCTGGGAACACATTGGTTTGTTTGTTTTTATTGTGGCTATGTGTTCTCTTTGACACTGCTCACTAAGGGTGCGTTCGAGCGCTCTCCTAAAGCGAACTGTACAGTACCGTACCCACGCCAGAGGAGCATTCGAACGCTCCTAAAGTGTACCGTACCGTACTGTACCGAGCCAAAAGTGGGCCACTTCCCGATGTGCTCCAAAAGCGTACAAAAGCGTACCAAAAGTTCGTTGTAAAGCATGCGCGTATCATGCGCATACGTCACAATGCAAAAACATCATTCTCTTTGTTCTGGACAGCTGTAAGTAGTTCAAGCGCCAGGGGTGAATGACATTCTTGCTACAAACAAGCGCGACCTTTCTAAAAATAACTCGTGAGTACGCTTTCTCCACAGAGCGCTTGAACGCTCTAAAATTGGCATGGTACGGTACGGTACGCTTTAGTTCAGTTCGCTTTGGTTCGCTTTAGAGCGCTCGAACGCACCCTTAGATGTTCTCTAAGCAAAAATTATAATACACTTATCAAACAAGAATGAAATATGTAGTTGTCACAGATGCGTATAACTCTGCCATGGTCTTAATTTCTTTTTGCCTGTATGATTCTTTAGCTCTCTCCCTTTCCCTCTGTCCCTAGGTACATGATGGTACAGTGGACAACCAAAGTAACCAATTCCAACTACCTAGGGACATGCCAGTGTACATATGCAACATACATTGATTAGAAATGGATTTATATGCACAAGTATATGTTGAATACATGTACAACCTACATAATTACAGAATGTACAAAGAAGATGCATACAAATCATCCAAACCTGCAAATGTGTTGTTCACATCTTCAAACTGCACTCACCATGACCACCTCAAAGGTGTTTAAATTATACTAGTTAAGTACTGACCCTGTTGAAAGATATCAAGTCTGGATGAAGTGTCATGGTATTGTGTTGATTTGTAACTAAACAGGTACAGTTTGCTCTCTTAAATACAGGAAAGAGCTCATTTTACTGTTTGACTTGCTTTATTCTGCTATCAAGATAGGACAGTATCAGCCAGTTTATACAGACAATACAAAATGCAAAGCAATGAATCAAATGGTAATACCTCCACAGGGTCCTTGACACTGCTGACAGGCTTTCTTGGTGTCTTCTTTGGTGTTTTGCCTCTCCTAGAATATGTAGAACAAAATGAAAAAAAAAAAAGAAAAATTCATGCTATTCAGGCACAACTGAGTGGAATTCATACCAATTTGGGGGTTTGTACAGAGCAAGGTGACTTGCAAAACTTGCATCCTGGGGGATGTTTCATGAAGAATTTAAGTCGAACTTAAATCTTTTTAAAATCCAACTTAAAATTATGGTATGCTGTGTGTGACTTCAAAATATTTTGAACTTTTATAAAGGAATGAAAATTTAGGAAACCTTTTCATACAGGCATTAACAAAATAAAGTAAGGACAAAGGGTTTTTCTGTCAAGTTTGACAGCAATTTGAAATGGATTATGAAAACATTATAAAACTGAATAGAGAAACCAGCGGTATACCATAATTTTTGGTCGATCTTAACTTTTGAGTTTGACTTCAATTCTTTGTAAAACACCCCCCTGATGCGATGAAAGGCATTGTTTTGTAGACTTCCTACTATCAAAAACATGATCAAACTTGGAACTTTATAAGGACTCTAATAGACCTACTATGACCAACCAACCGTTTACTAGCCCAACCAGAGGTCACCAGGATTGCATTGGTCATAGCCTTACCAGACGCTGTGCATTTTTACAGAGACTGGGCTGTGTATATAGACATACAAAGTAGTTACCCAGGCCTGGCCCTTGGACTCTGCTGTGGACTCTTCATTTTGTGCAAGGCCACGAGCCCCAGTGTTATTTCTTTGGAGTGGCCGCCTCCCCTCAGACTGGGTCAGCCAGGAATGAGTGCCTCCTTTCGTGCTGAGCGCCTCCCCGCAAAATGTGAAGCGCGATCTATATTTAAGATGAGAGCAGTGGTCGCTCAGCCGATGTCCTCCATCTATGTTTACCAAAATTTAGTGATAATCTTTACTGCTCGCCTCGCGCACAGTGTTTAGACGTACCGTGTGGTCTCAAGCTTTAATACAGTATGTGTGTATAGTACCTTGCGCTGTGTTTCTTTTGTGATGTATTCACCCTATAAAACATACATGCTTTAAATAAGCAAATGCATTTCGCATCACGCTCTATTACTCCTACCTACATGAATACGCGACCACGATGATCTGTTTTCACATCATACCAGTTTTTCCTGCACCTCATGCGCGAAGACTGATCTGTATGAAACAACAGAGCAGCAGCATACATGCAATTGACTCACAGCCAGGGATGGATCCAGAAATTCTGTGAAGGGGAGGTGCCTTTGCAAAATTAAAGGGGGCTCATGCACCATTTTTTCTTTTTCTTTATTTTGTTTTTTTCACCCCTGATGTCTATTACCTGCCTCATTGGTGTTTGTGTTTATTTGCCCTTTTTCGTATCACCTCAATGTGTGAAGACTCCACAAGCAATGATGATCGCTCCATAAAGTGTAGTGTAGTCATTACCAACCTTGTTCGCAATCTACATTATTTTCATAATTACCAGTCACTCTCTTCCCTTTCAAAGAATCTGTAGCAGCACAATGAGTCATGCTTTCATTTTCTCTCTTTACTAAGAATTGTTTTTGTCTACTCACTGACCATATCCGCTCATGGTCACGTCGCAAGCATTCATGATGATCTATCCGAAATTCCTTGTGAACAACGTAACTTCAACTCTGGTCACTCCTCCAGTCACTATGGCAACGTGAGATGGACATCCTTTCAAACCAATCTCCTTTTTTTTTTTTTTTTGCTCCACGCCTCGTACAAGCTTCGTATGCCTGTTACAACTCTTCATTCACAAAATTCAACTTTTCACACATTCCCTACACTTCTTGACTAGCTTTCAATGTGAAAGCACGGAAACGTCAAGTTGTAAATTTGCCCAACTTCATCATCAAACATCGGACTCGCGAATTTCTCCCTCTCTGTTTCTATCTCTGATACTAGATAGACTATCATTAAAGGGAAGATAAACCCAAGAACAATGTGGATTGAGTGAAAGCAGCAACATTTGTAGAACACATCAGTGAAAGTTTGAAGAAAATCGGACAATCGATGCAAAAGTTATGAATTTTTAAAGTTTTGGTGTTGGAACCGCTGGATGAGGAGACTACTAGAGGTTATGACGTATGAGTGGACTACAATATCAAGAAAATATAAAGAAAATACTACAAAAATCCATTTTTCATGAAAATTACAAATTCCATCAACTTGATATTGACATATGTTAAGGGTAGCAATTATTCCCCCTGCTTTCTGAAAGCGGTTGGTCCACTGCTCTTTCATAATTCTAAAAAAGTGAATTTTTGTTGAATATCCTTTATATTTTCTTTGTATTGTTGTCCACTCATACGTCATATCCTCTAGTAGTCTCCTCATCCAGCGGTTCCAACACCAAAACTTTAAAAATTCATAACTTTTGCATCGATTGTCCGATTTTTCTCAAACTTTCACTGATGTGTTCTACTAATGTTGCTGCTTTCACTCAATCCACATTGCTCTTTGGGTTTACCTTCCCTTTAAATTTAGTGGTCTTGCGGAGCATTCACCGGAGCATGCTGTACTTGACCTTATTTATTTAGCGGAATCATATTTTGTGTCGTGTTGTGTTCTTGTGTAGATCTATTTACTAAATGGGAGAAGTGCAATATTAAACTGCATGAACTTCCAATTGGAGGACCATTTCCTGTACATCATCGACTCCAGGTGCAGATCCGAGGCGCGGGATATCTTATTGTGTGTTCACCCATAGAAACAACAAATGGTGAGTAGGATCTAGGATAAATTATTTACGATTCATTAACATCCTACTACAAAACCCCTTCAAATCTGTTGATCTGTAAACAACTATGATATGGAGTATGAATCTGCCTTCTGTCCGTAAAGACCAGATATTCAATATCTTTTGAGTAGGAATCCCGACTAGGATGAGGGGTTGGGTGTCCGGACACTTAAGACTCTCGCGTACTGACTTGCTTATTCTACTTTGAATACGCATTTACGCGCAGCTCCTCACTGACAAACAACTGTTTATGTAGGCGCGTCATTGTCAAACCAGACGCACTTTACAGTACGCGTCCGGTCCCACAACCTGTCCGGACACCCAATGACTGGGTATACCTTCTAATTAACAAGTTAGTGTTCCAATGGGAGGCAAGTATCTTCGAGATCGCAGGAGGAGGCATCCAGAACGGGTAAGGGCGGGCGCGCAACACTTAGTCTTTACTACCAGTTTCACTGGAGGCTACACTGCACTGCCACAGCATCGTACATCGGAGCATAATAAACGTCACGTCAGTCAGTCCAAAGACTCCAAGGAGGGTTTATTTACTGTAGGGGCTCTTGTCTAAATAGCGTTCCACGTGTATGGTCGTTAGTCATCTCGTGTGATTCAACGACCACCCGCCCAGCACCAAGTTTCAAATCGCCCAAACTTCATTTCATGAACTGTTTGTGCAGGACGATAAGGTCATGTCCGCGTAGATTCCCTACGTGAATTAATTTACACACATTCGTCAATACGACAAGAGCAGAGGCCGGTGGCAAAAGCTGAGCACACACACGCACAGCACTCAATATATTGTACAGCTGTACTTAATTACTGCATTAAGGTTTAAACTTAACATGAACCAATAATACTCACGACGGCTTCATTGTGCTCACACTCCTTCCTGATCCAGAACCTTTAAGTTTTGCTTTTGGAAAGCAAATCTACCGTATGTTTTGATGGTCTATCTGGTGATATCATGCATGCACGTACAGATCGCAGCCAGCTAGCTGTGTATGTAGTGTGTATGTGTGATGTAGCTATTTTACCGTTCAAAAGCATGCGCTGCGCGCGGAGAAAATGAATGGGCCAATCACAATCGCATCGCGAAGAGAAGCCTGCACGCACGCACCCAGCTCTCAGTGTGGAAAAGCGCCACCTGGCGTTAGGTTACTACTTATCAGTTCTCAATCTCGCTGAAGATGACAAGGTATGTGGGTGCATTTCCGGATGGGGATGAAGTTTAAAAGCATAAAATCAAGTGGAAAGTATTCCTGTGTTTCGTCTGTCTGACATATTAAAGGGATGGTACAGTATTGGTGGAGATGAGAATTGGGCTTTTAACTTTTTGCGAGATACCAAGAAAACACTTATGATATAGTACAGAGCGTACCATTTTAAGAGGAATTCAAAGTTTATTTTATGAAAATCGGGTTTGGAGTGACTGAAACATCCAAAAACAAAGTGAAACAAAGCAATCGTAATAAAGTGTGGGTCCCACACTCTTTATCAGAATTGCTCTTTTTTTGTGGATATCTCAGCCATTTCACAACCAATTTTCATCAAATAAACATTGAATTCCTCATAGAATTATATGCTCTTTCATATTTCACAAGAGATTTCTCATTATCTCACACACACACAAAAAAAAAATGTTAGAAACTTGAGATTAGGTCTCAACCAATACTTATACGATCCCTTTAATAGTGTTGTCGCGTTCTTTTTCCATTTCCCAAGCTTCGTAAAAACTGCAGGAGAAGGTTGGCAGTCGAAAACCTTGATACTTTGATAATAATCATGAGTACTGTTCTCGATAATCATGTCCTGATAAACGGTAGCTTGTAGTGGTTGCTCAGGAGTTGTTGTTGTTTTTTTTTTATCCTTCGTTGGTGATGTGTTATACACAAAGAGGATAGCAGTACACGTCTCAGAGGATTCTGGAGTCTTGTGCCTTTTCTTGAAAAAAAAAAAGAAGACATTCCGTCAGATCAACCTCCATGGTCAGATTGACTTTGAATTTTGAAGCTACACGTAGGCCTATTACCATAATCTTCTTTCAAAATGAGAACTGACATACAAAATATGTTCCATGGTCACATGCCTGTGAAAAATACAGTCAAACCTGTCTACAGCGGCCACCCAGGGGAAACAAGTGGTCGCTATAGACAGGTGGCCGCTGTAGACAGGTTAGTGGCCATTTTGAATTTTAACACTTGCATTGTATAAAACACACACACACACATACACTCACACACAAACACACACACTCACACACACACACACAGACACACACACACACACACACACTATATATATATATATATATATATATATATATATATAGATAGATAGATAGATAGAGATATATATATAAATATATATATAAATATATATATATATATATATATATATATATATATATATATATATATATATCATTGTAATATACATAAATATTCTGTTCTTTTGATTTTTAAAATAACGTTTCGGGCAGGAGGAACTAAACTGGTTTGTATCGAGTGTTCACGAGTGGGTTTGAGGGGATTGTTAAAGAGCGAAGCAACAAACTATACCCAGACAAGTACCCTATTGTCCTTAGTGAAGGGGATTTTAATCACTGTTAGTCGATGTTTTGGTAAAATTCTATGATGATTTTAGGAGCTGTCTTTGCCTGCCCTTTGTATAAGCGTCTATTCAGGGCGGCATTACTGAAGCCTATAGATCTAGTCAAGTTAGAGGTAAGACGGCTTTTCACAGCGAAGAGCTGCATGTAAATTAATTTGTCAGTCATGTCTGCGTTATTGTGACAGAGCTAGGAATCCGTAGAATTCACGCAATGAACGTTAAAAAGCCAATGTATTCATGGCTGATTTAGCGGTTCAGCTAAATTTTTGTGGCCGCTAGTTAATTATGCGCAGGCAGATATTCACCACGGGATACAAAATGAGTGGCAGCTGGCCGCGTTAGGCAGGTGGTCGCTATGTAAAGAGTCTATCATACAACAATTTCATGCAGGGGATTTTTCAGTGGCAGCTATAAGCAGGTGGCCACTAAGACAAGTTTGACTGTATGTTTAGATCATATTTTCTTTTTCTCTCCTAAGTCTCACGCGAGTATAGCAAAA
Source organism: Diadema setosum (assembly GCF_964275005.1). Classification (NCBI taxonomy): domain Eukaryota; kingdom Metazoa; phylum Echinodermata; class Echinoidea; order Diadematoida; family Diadematidae; genus Diadema; species Diadema setosum. The sequence goes on along the minus strand of NC_092698.1, from coordinate 25,683,773 downwards.
TCACCCGTCTTTATCTTTTATTCTGGTATGTATATGCACCGATCCTGCTAGAATCACAGCTTGTTCCTGAAATCTATTAAAAGTTCTTCAAGCTGGTGGGCTGGACTGTGTTTGTCGAAGTTGTGAGTATGAAAAATCTAACATATATAGGATATATATATATATTGAAACAAGGAAGGAAAAACTGACCAGAAACAATTGTAATAATAAATGGCGAAAACTTTGAGCAAAGAAAATGGGTTTTCATCGGGATCCCGTTTTCGCCATTTATTATTACAATTGTTTCTGGTCAGTTTTTCCTTCCTTGTTTCAAAATATATTACAAAAAGCTGCATCGCTTCGGCGATCCCTCACATTTATTCCAAAGTTGATTTACATCATTTGGGTTTATGTCAGGTTAATGTGTGTGTGTGTGTGGCACACATACACACACTATAGCTTCTGACCACACGAGCAAAGAGAGTTAAGGGTTTGGGACGAACACCGATCTAGGGCTTTCAATAGCTCAGTCGGTAGAGCACCGGTCTAGTAATCCGGAGGTCTCGGATCCCGATGAAAACCCATTTTCTTTGCTCAAAGTATTCGCCATATATATATATATATATATATATATATATATACGAGTATATAGTCCTTATACTGTATAATCATTGATAGAACCGTAGTGCATATAAACACACCAAAGTCAAATAAAAGTTTATGTAGACCACACAAAGTTTGAACTCGATTTCAGTGTATAATACACTGTATCATTATTTGGCTATTATTCGTGCTTTGGAAAATATAGGACCTATATTTATTTTTTCTTTCAAATCATATTGCTTAGATTCTAAATTACCGAGCTGAAATGGAGCTACAGTAAGTCAAACTCGACTGCAACGCTGGATTCAAGGCTGTGTCCATGTATGCAAAGATGGGATATGTATGATTTTAGCACTTAATATATAGGCCTATACATATAGACCTCACAGAAACCGATTTATCTCGCTGGATAGGAATCTGATTCGATACCGGAAATGTGGGTGGCATAAACAGCTGTCATGACCTCTCAATTAAATCCGAAATACTTTTTGCCGTTACTAATTAACCCCGTAAGTCCTATAGAATGAATTATTTCGCGAGTCTGGTGCTGTACTCTTCCTCATTATCATTACTGGAGATTAAAAAAGATAACAACTTTAATTCCATGGCCCTTTGTTTTCATTTTCCCGTTGAAGAGTTGTCAAAACTCTCTTTTGATTGTGAAAAAGGCCTCTATAGATGATTATTAAATTGCTAACATAATTCAAAAGAACATAATTATTATATCTCAATCCAGCATTTCTTTTTCTGAGTTTGAGAATCGTAAGATTTTATTAATTCAGCTGTATTATCTATATATTATAATTTTCTCCAATGCAGGATATGCAGGGAAACTTAAAGGTATTTCTGTCGCATCCATGGGCAGACCCTCACTTTGGTGGATTCCTTAAATTCCAAACTTCGAAACACGTTCAAAAGGACATGGTGAAACAAATTGCTTTTAAACCTCCTCAAAACCAAACAATGTTTTTACTATAAGTAGGCTCTAATTTACTTCCTTAACCCTTATATAAAGCCCAAGGGGGGCACATTGTGCCCCCCTACCACGTTTTTGTTTGCCACTCCTACACCCTTTACCCGATTTCAACCAAATTCGGTGACTTTTCATAAAATCTTATTGCAAACATATTAATATATAATTTAGCTATGTCCGATATTGCTGGTTGCCAGGTAACCATGAACTGACAACCATGTTCGTCAGATTTTGCATGTTTTTCTGTTCCAATTTCAGTTCACAATAATTATGATAATGGATGAAATGGGGCTTTTCTTGGCTGTAATTTGCTGAAAGACCAAAATGTGAAGTAATTATGGTTGTGAATTACCTCGAAGTGGTCTTCTTATTATTTACTTTCTTTTTTTATGACATATAGATATCAAACAATAGATATAACAGAAATAATCGAAAATACAGCATTTTCCCAAGACTACCTTTCTATTTTGTATCATTTTCACACAAGCTTTGCCTGCAATATTATTTGTTTATCACATTATCAATCTGCAAACTCAAAATTTCAATATTATGGAAATATGAAGTGCGATACCGAAATATATACCAATCCCAAGCAATTCATCATAGGTCTCATATATTTCTTTATATTGTAATGAATAGCGCCCCTACATGTTGGCCTTGAGAAATTTCAACCATATAGTGAAGGTTGACTTGCTTAATCCTTTGTGACAAATATGAAAATGATTGATATAAAATAGAAGCATATATACTTGGGTGACCTTGAGAAATTTCAAATGTTGGGTCATTGTAGACTACGAGTTGCTCTACCCATGTGCCAAATATGACGGTGATACATTATATAATTTAAAAAAAAAGTTATATGGGGGGGGGGGGGCACAATGTGCCCCCTTGCGCCTGGAAGGGGTCAAAATAGCTTGGGCTTCATAGGAAGAGCCTCTGAAATGATGCAGTGTTCTAATTGACACACCTATACCGACGAAGTAGCATCAACGGAGTTCTTTTTTAAGGTTGAGCAATTGAGAAAAATACTCCCTTGAATTAAAGCCACCGACACCGTATACTGTTTGTCACGCAATATATCCTAATATTAGTGTCATCAACAAACTTAAATTCTATATACATGTACTTAGACTTAGAGATGACGACGGATATCATTGTTTATGGTTATCGATATTATTCAAATATAATATATTGACCCTGACATGTTTCATCCTTAGCTTTAGTAATGATCACGTTTATAGCTCGTGTAAACTATATGTTTGAAATGTAAGAAAATGTATAAATCTAAATTTTGAACGTTTCAGATTGCAAAAGTATTTGTATTGAAACTATCAAGGTTATTGTAATTGGGTATGATTTTCAGACTTGCCAAAGAAGTATATTGCCAAAAGTAATGCTGTCTCATATCCAGAAATAGGCACACAAAATGATAATTAAATCTGGAAAGACTTATTTACATTAAAAAAATACAATTCAAATTCCTAAATGGGAAAGAAAACCTGTAGTTCATTCATTTTATGACCAAACCATGAATGACATTAATATGGAAGGAGCTCTTTTCAAAGCAAAGAAGGAAAATTCATAAACGCAATATAGGTTTATGAAATAATGTGCAACATGTCTTTTATTCAACGAAAACCAGCCTTTATAGACATGGAAATGAATCATGTACATTTTGTATCATGACAATGATAAGTTTGATGAATAATAAATTTCAAACGCTTAAAACTCTTAAATCTTCCCCACCCTCCGAAAAAGAAAACTCTACTCGTCTCCTTTTCACTCATGTCCTTATCATAATTATCAAGTCATATACTGAAGTCCACATGGCTGCAACATGCACATACTTTATTCAACAAAAATCATATCTTTTTTATAAACATGGCAAAGAACATGTAAATAAAATTGATTTTATCATGACATCGATAGGTCTGATAAAAAAATGAAATTCCGACCCATAATACCAAAAAAAAAAAAAAAAAGAAGAAGTTTGTATTTCGTTTTCTATTCAGTCATGTACTGTTATCAAGTCCCACATCCTACAAGATCTAAAACATGGCAAAGATTACTATGTAGGCCCCCACATGTCATATCATGGCTCTGATAAATCTGATAAATATTAAATTCCTGCACCTGAAAATGAACAATGATAATGATAAAAAGTTATATTCGTGTCCTTTTCAATCATGTGCTCATGGGTATCATGTTAAGGCCTAAACTACAAAATCTACAAATGGCTATCCTAAATTACTCCTCATTACTATGATGAATATAGGGTTCTAGGACCCTGGCTCGACATTTGGTATTCTAATCATCCTGGCACTGTGAAGACTTGGGTTATGCTGTAGCTGCTGGGACATCTCAGATGTCTTGTATAAGATGCGTAAAGAACAATTAAGCTTGTCATCCTCCAGTCACTATTGTCTTGAATCCCTGGTAGCTCAGCCTGCTGAGAGGAAGGGGAGAGCCAATGTTGCAATCTGGCTGCAGGGAGGTGTATAGGAGGGTGCCAGTCGGTCATTCATCCCAGGCAGCCCTTCTGCCAAGTGGAATTACTTAATTCATGGAGTGTCAGACGCTGGTTGAGACCAGGTTGGTAGGCCAGAGGTGGAGGAATGGCTACCATCCATCTCGACAGGTGACTTGACTAAAACCGAACTGGTACCTAGACAAGGGCGGATCCAGGAATTTCGTAAAGGGGGGCGCAAAGAATATTTTTGGTGCTACTTCCGGCTTCATCTCATTTTTTTTTCTCTTTACTATTTTGTTTTCTCTTTACTATTTTGTTTTCAGAAGAGATGAAGAGGGGGTGCACCCCCCCCCCCCCCGATCCACCACTGCAGGATGTACTATGATGTAGTAGAGGATTTATGGGAGGTCACAGTGCTGTGGGTCGGTGTCTCACGGACTGAGAGTTTTGACGTCTGGTGCTGGCCTCATCTTGTATGTCCAGAAGCACGTTACTAAGAAGCCTGTTCGCCTTCCTATACAAGTCATCAGGGAGTTGCTGCAGCACCGACCCCACATAGTTAGTAAAATGCTCGCGATCAGGGTGCTGTGGCTGAGGTCTGTCGAGCGTACGCAACACCTGGGCAGAAAGGGCCATCAGCTGCTCGCTGTTTTGCTGGTTCTTCAGAAGCTGGTTTAGCACATCTGTCTCCTGCTGTATCAAGGACCTCTGTGCTGTCCTACCCCTGCTACCTCCACCCCAGGGGACTGGAGTACAATCACTGCTAGCTCCATCAAAAGACTGTTCACTCATGGCAGCCACTTCTCGATCCTCTGCCTGGATCTCTCGTTCAGCTCCTCCTTCCTGGTAATCCTCTTCCACCTCCTCCTGAAGTGTCTGTCCTCTGGCCTCACCTTCCAATAGCTGAAAATAGAACATGCAAAGAATGAGGACTTGCGAACATAAGAATCAAAGATAGTAAGATCATTAAAAATGTTTAATGAAAAATAAAACATGTATACTCTTTTTAGCAAGTACTTAATATCATATACAATTTAATTTAATTCATACATTCTCTTTCAGTACTTTTAGTATACACTAACCATGTTCCTCCTTTGAACCGCATACATGTGGGGGGTCAGGAAGTCAAAGAGCTGCAGCAGGCGCCTGTTGGCATCAGTAAGGACCTCAGCTCCAAACCCACTCTTCTGCGCTTTCTTTTTTAACCGACCAAGCTTTGTTCTCAGGCTCTCGTACCACTGCTGCAAATCCGCCCCAGTCCTGTTCATGACCTGACCTTGCTGATCCCACAGACGTGTTCTTGCCTGGGTGTCTTTCCAAAGGTCTCTTGATTTGTTGTACAAGCTATCATTCTCTTTGAGGAATTCGGCCATCTCCGCCATTTCTTCTTCGGATAAGAGGACGGGAGGCCTCGGGGCTCTGCGTCTTCTCTTTGCTGGGGGCTGGGTGCTTTCAAATTCGTCATCAGTGATGTCTTTTCCTTGATCCAGCTCATCTCCATCGTCTTCGTCTGCTGCAGTAGCAGAAGCAGCAGTTATGGTGGTGATTCCCGAGGTGGAAACGGCAGCAGAGTTGGTGGTAGTCGTGATGGTGGTAGCAACAGTCCTGTGAAATCTGCCTAGCCTTACGGTGCCTGAAAACATACAGTGAGAGATAAAGAAATACTGTACGAGTCTTGGGGCCAACATGGCCGAGGGAAATGAGGGGTAAAACGGACCCTTGTGGCAAGACCAAAGAGATCTGCCTGTCAAGTCTCTTTGTGTAAGACGGATGGACCCATCCCATATATAATATAGTCTCCGTGAATCGGCGGCGCTGTATAGGCCTAAACGTGCCATTGCCCAATTTATTTTTGAAGGGAGAGGAGTGAGCAAAACGTAAGTAAAATCATATCCATGTGAGGTGAGAAAATATTATGTCCCTACAATGGCAAACACACACAAAAAAGGTACTTACATGTACAAATGTAGGACCCTGATGTCTCATTGATTTGTGTGCTAACAAAGATCAAGGGTATATTAAGATGAAAGTTGGATGATCGTCGCGCAGGGTAGGAATCCCTGGTAGAAATGTTAAATGTACTTGCATTGTGAGCGAAAATTATTTCCAGTGAATTAATGTGTGACATATCTAGACATCAAAAAGGCCGTTTGGAATATGTGGATATCTTCAACTTTGAGTGTCTTCCTGTCTTTGAAAATGGGAGTGATAATTATGATCAAAATAATTGGACTGTGGGCATATTCTTAATCGCCTTCTTTTGTAATAATGAGATCACGTTTCGATCTGATGGTTTTGTAGCAGTTCCCCAAAACAGTGTTGCAATAATTCAGATGCGGAAAATGTAATAAAGGCATTGCATAGGACATTAAAAAAAAAAAACAACTTTACGGATATCAAATCATAAAGGGATGGTTCAGTATTGGTAGAGATGAGAATTGGGCTTTTAACTTTTGCGAGATACCAGAAAACACTTATGATATAGTACAGAGCATACCATTTTAAGAGGAATTAAAAGTTTATTTGATGAATATCAGGTTGGAATGACTGAAACAACCAAAAACAAAGTAAAACAAAGCGATCGTATTAAAGTGTGCAATGGGCCCCATATTTACACTTTGATTAGAATTGCGCTTTTTTGGATATCTCAGCCATTTCAAAACCAATTTTCATCAAATAAACGTTGAGTTGCTCACAGAATTACATGCTCTTTCATGTTTCATAAGAGGTTTCTCATTATCTCACCAAAAATGTTAGAAACCTGAAAATAGGTCTCAACCAAAACCATACGATCCCAAACCCAAGGAGCAATGTGGATTGAGTGAAAGCAGGAACATTAGGAGAACTCATCAGTGAAAGTTTGAGGAAAATCGGACGATCGATGCAAAAGTTATGAATTTTTAAAGTTTTGGCGTTGGAACCGCTGGATGAGGAGACTATTAGAGATTATGACGTATGTGTGGACAACAATATAAAGAAAATATAAAGAAAATTCCGCAAGAATTCACTTTCTAGCATATTGAAAGAGCACTTGACTTACCGCTTTCAGAAAGCAGGGGGAATAATTTGCTACCCTTAACATACAATGTACGTATGTCAGTATCAAGTTGATGGATTGTGTAATTTTTATGAAAAATGAATTTTTGTGGAATTCTCTTTATATTTTCTTTATAGTGTTGTCCACACATACATCGTACGTCATAATCTCTAGTAGTCTCCTCACCCAGCTGTTCCAACATCAAAACTTTAAAAATTCATAACTTTTGCATTGATTGTCTGATTTTCCTCAAACTTTCACTGATGTGTTATACTAATGTTGCTGCTTTCACTCAATCCACGTTTCTCTTTGGGTTTGGGTTTCCTTTAATTTGTATAATTGAGCTGGAGACGTTGTTGACATGGTCATACCAAGTCACATTGACGTATTTTATAGTGTAGGACTATATGTCTCCATTCTTTTTTGATTTAATGGTATATACGATATACACCGATTGCCTATACAAATGTGATTGTATAATATACATTATTATACTTGGTATGTTATGTATATTATCATGCATATCGGCATTTGAGCATCCACTTTTTAATGGTATAAACCGATTGCCCCTATAAAGTCGTATGTATTATGCATTTTTTTTTTAATCGAGGTTCGAGTATCCACTGCGCAAGAACAAGAATGAAACCTGTATTACCGAATTCTCTTCTAATCATCCAAGCATATACATTGTACAATGTAGGTCCATGTCGATCCATTACAAAATAATATACTTTGGGCCTTGAGTAGAAATTATTGCAATCAGGCAAATCAGTTAATCACATCAGAATCAATGGAAAATATTCTGTGGTCCGTTTTGCCCATACACCTGACCCGCATGGGTCTGTTTTATGCACCATATTGCACCATAATTCGCTTTATAGTTTTTCTTTTTCTCAAGAGTCATTTTTATTTTTTATTAAAGAGATAATGACTAGCCAAAGTTAGGTGGTCGTTTTAATCAACTTATGAAAAGCCAAAACCATGATCTTTGAAGTTTTGATTTAAGAAAGTTGTACATGTATCTTAAAAAAAAAAGTCCAAACAACAGTATTTCTATCATAATAAGCAGATTTCTTTTTCTAACTTTTCATTGTGATTTTCTAAATTAAACACTTACCATTAACTCCGAGGGTCCCCTGGGGTTCAGCAACAGTACTGATAGGGGTGCAGAAGGGGGCATGATCATCCTCCGTTTCTAAATCCTTGGGAGCTTTGGCCGCTGGTACATGAGGTAGAGGCACGGGAGAGTCTGCTGGCTTGTGCGATGCTGGGAGGGGATTTGAACACTGACTCCTCAAGGGGCTCTCTATCTTAAGTCCTCGACTAGTCTTGTTCTTCCTTTGATTCATCTTCACAATCAGTATCTTCGTGAAATGCTTTTAAATTTTAGTATTGCGCGGTTGTCCAGAAACGTGGCTAATGACCCAGCTGAGAACAGCTAATGCATCCTTCTATTACACACCTTTCGCATTCAGGTGTTGTCACCACGTGTTATGCGATAAGCGTCGAGTTGCAGTTGAATTTCACAACGGATATATCAGACGGTTTAGAAGAATCATTAGCTCTCCGATGAGTGTTGAACTTGTGCTGGGCGGCTATCGAACATGTTGGGTAGACCTCAGATTATAATCACAATCACATGGGCGTCCGATGACTGTTAATCACCAGATATCCAACAGACTGCATGCACTGGCATTGTACATACCCGATAGCAGCACAACACGAAGCTGACACACATCAGACTGACTCGATACTTATCCAACGCTGACTGACTCGACTTCCGACCGAAAATGGCGTCCAATGGCAAACTGAGCTTGTGTTCCTTCATCGGACGCACTCGCCTTATTGGACTTAGTCTGGCTTCCAGACCATCTGCCTGCCTTTCCATATTCATAAACCCTCTATATGTTTAAAGAGAATTAGGACGTTTAGCAGCTGCTGGCTGGTCCTGTATGTGTCAGATGCCTCTGACCATGCTCTTAAGCAAGGGTGGCCATTTCGTCGTTGGGGAGGGCGTATGAATAGTTGAAGGGACCCCAGTTGACAATGGGTCTGCAAACCAGACTACATTGGAGTACAGGTACGCCCAGTGACCTGCTATTCGACCAACACGAGTCGGATTCACTGGGCTTCAGTACATTGAAGTCGTGAGTGGGTGCCCTGTACAGAAACACTTCCTTTGAGTAAAAAGCTCTGTGATGGAAGGGGCTACTAGCGGATTTCTCTTGTATGGCTGGGATAGCATTCACTGCACAGCACTACTCGTATCTATTTGACAGTGCGTATAATTATCGTAACTCCAGAGAAAGCCTATCGCTTATATAATTCCCCTCCTGTCTCTTTGACTACAATAGAAGAACGTGTTTCTCTGCATCTGTCTCTTTTCTCTCTTTAATGTATGAAGATACTAATACACTAATTTCGCGACTTGCTGTGTTTTATGGCAATCATTGATTTCATCGTGGGTTGCAATACATATTACTCTCACAATCCTCTTTTCTTTTGTGCGATCTCAAATAATTTTCTTCTCAACACACGCAGTTCTCATTCCCTAGCCGATAAAATGAACTCCTCAAATGACCAGGGGCATGGTAACATAGAAACAATCGTACAAGCATATACCATAACATGTCGTTATTCTGCTCTAAACCACACGCATCACTAATGCACTTTGGATATATTACGTGAAATGAAGCCTATGTATTTTACAAAACACATGATAGGACCACATGGTTCATCGAAATCGAAATCTGATATTATAGGCTTATACAATTTCATTGTAAAAGATAAAGACTGCTCGCTGAAGTGACATAATAATATAAGGCCTGTGAGAGGTGCACGGAATTTTTGAAATTGCAAAGTTTCAAAAGCACTTGATATTCCATTGGAATGGCACAATATAGGCAAAAGTCATGTATGTGACAGAGAAAGAAAGAAGGAAAAAATATGTGAAGCTAGTCAAGGCAAGCACTGAGGGATTATCAAATGAATGTAAAACTTCTTCTTTTTCACCAGAAACTATAATCACAAAAACGTGACAGACACATACATTGGTGATGGGTATTAGAGTTACCCTAATCGCAATGCTTTAATTGTTATTCCGCTGTTAAACTCGAAGTCTTAATTTAGCTTCTATGTAGAGCTAATGATAATCATACCAAATTTGATGAGCAGGCACCTTTTATAAGGTAATATTAACATTCAAGCCCCCCCTTTTTTTTTTTCAAGACACATTAAATTTTCCACTCTCCATCAGCACAGTGAAAGAGCACTATTACTATTGACTTATATAACATCCCCTTCAGAATCAACGTATATAGTAGGAAGATTTTACTTTGCTTTTGAAATAATATCACTTGTCAGTAATAAATCTGACCGTTTCGGCTAAATTTCCCATTTAATGGTATATTGCTATCACTGGAGACCATAATTTACAAAGGTGAATTCTGATTTGTTTGTGTTGTGCAGGAAGGAGTGTATTGATACACACACACACACACACTATCATACAATATAAGATATTATATATATATATATATATATATATATATATATATATATATATATATATAGTATATATATATATATACATATATGTTATATATACAATATATATATTTGCAACTGATTGACAAATTGCCCTACATCGACGTAAATAAGCACTGAATTGATCAGTGTTTTAGTAGTAGCCATGATAAAAAATCATGGGCGTACATACTCGAGCAGGATTCGAACCTACGACCTCCTGATCACCGGACAGGCGTCATCTCCACTAGACCACCGAGCTTTCGCCCGACAGCAAGTGTTGGTTCTAATCCTTATAGCATGCAGCGGGTACTGCTTTGTTATTCAAATTCATGAAATTCTTCCGTCGAGATGTTTTCATTGCAACTGATTGACAAATTGCCCTACATCGACGTAAATAAGCACTGAATTGATCAGTGTTTTAGTAGTAGCCATGATAAAAAATCATGGGCGTACATACTCGAGCAGGATTCGAACCTACGACCTCCTGATCACCGGACAGGCGTCATCTCCACTAGACCACCGAGCTTTCGCCCGACAGCAAGTGTTAGTTCTAATCCTTATAGCATGCAGCGGGTACTGCTTTGTTATTCAAATTCATGAAATTCTTCCGTCGAGATGTTTTCATTGCAACTGATTGACAAATTGCCCTACATCGACGTAAATAAGCACTGAATTGATCAGTGTTTTAGTAGTAGCCATGATAAAAATCATGGGCGTACATACTCGAGCAGGATTCGAACCTACGACCTCCTGATCACCGGACAGGCGTCATCTCCACTAGACCACCGAGCTTTCGCCCGACAGCAAGTGTTGGTTCTAATCCTTATAGCATGCAGCGGGTACTGCTTTGTTATTCAAATTCATGAAATTCTTCCGTCGAGATGTTTTCATTGCAACTGATTGACAAATTGCCCTACATCGACGTAAATAAGCACTGAATTGATCAGTGTTTTAGTAGTAGCCATGATAAAAAATCATGGGCGTACATACTCGAGCAGGATTCGAACCTACGACCTCCTGATCACCGGACAGGCGTCATCTCCACTAGACCACCGAGCTTTCGCCCGACAGCAAGTGTTGGTTCTAATCCTTATAGCATGCAGTGGGTACTGCTTTGTTATTCAAATTCATGAAATTCTTCCGTCGAGATGTTTTCATTGCAACTGATTGACAAATTGCCCTACATCGACGTAAATAAGCACTGAATTGATCAGTGTTTTAGTAGTAGCCATGATAAAAAATCATGGGCGTACATACTCGAGCAGGATTCGAACCTACGACCTCCTGATCACCGGAAATTCTTCCGTCGAGACGGAAGAATTTCATGAATTTGAATAACAAAGCAGTACCCGCTGCATGCTATAAGGATTAGAACCAACACTTGCTGTCGGGCGAAAGCTCGGTGGTCTAGTGGAGATGACGCCTGTCCGCGGTGATCAGGAGGTTGTAGGTTCGAATCCTGCTCGAGTATGTACGCCCATGATTTTTTATCATGGCTACTACTAAAACACTGATCAATTCAGTGCTTATTTACGTCGATGTAGGGCAATTTGTCAATCAGTTGCAATGAAAACATCTCGACGGAAGAATTTCATGAATTTGAATATATATATTGTATATAATAATATGATATATATATATATATTACATATATAGCATATATAACATATATATATCATATATAATATATACCAAGAGAGAGAGAAATATTATTATTATCATTATTATTATTATTATCATTATTACTATTATACATTGTGTAGCGTGTGGTTACTTGAAGGCCCTACTCATCTTATTGTATTTGAGAAGAATCTTCTGTACCCCCGAGCATATTAATAGACTTTTTTATTTTATTTATTTTTTTTTAGTTTGATCTTTAGCTGTATCCGTGCTCCTCTTCCTGTTGTTCACACCCAGGCTTTTGTTGGGACCTACACTCAACAAGCTTTGCTTTTTAGTAGGTTCCATCGTATTTCTCTATTGCATTCTTTTACTTTTATTAAAACTGACACACTGACCGCTATGTAATAATAATTGTTTGTATTTTCTTGTATATATTCAAGGTGACAATTATTATCATTTTTTAAAAAGTATTTTCCATCGAGGAATACCGAAATAAAATTGAAATTGAAATTGAAATTGATATGATCACATGCACTTAAATTTCTAACATTTTATTCATCAACACTCGTTAAAGTTATCTTTAGCATGGTGCGGAATTGCACTTAGTATAATTGAAATCGGGGAGAGAACATCGCTGCGTGCAAAGGCGGATGAGGCTATTATCGACGTAATTTCCTCCTGGTTGACTTTACATTGAAACCGTTCAGTATAGTTTAGTTGTTGTTGTTTTTTAATCCATGGTTAATCCGCATGCTGTAGTCTATAAACGGATGCTATTCTTCAGTTGATTGTCTAAAATTCACGCTGTTTGATTTTTTAAGTCTGCATCCTTTCCACTTCGTCTATAGAGTATATGCTCGCCTGTGATTAATGTGCCTCCTTGGTCTGGCATGTGATATAATTAGACCGGGGGCCCAGAAGATTTATTCAGCTGAAAAGGGTCACACTTTTTGATGGTCTCATCATATTAGGATGTGGCCATGGGTCAATAAAATGAATTGCTGGCAAGTCACATCCTGTACCCTAAGCCTGGGGCCACAAAAAAGGGCCCCGAAAATGCATTTATTCAGCCGAAGGGGGTCACGGATAAAAGTTGGTTGATATTTTTCCTTTTGGTGTATACTTATCATGAAAACAGCAATGCCAGCTATTTTATCCTGTACGGGGCCCCAGACAGTGGCCCCAAAAGGCCCCACCCATCACGGTGTTATTCAGCTGAAAAGGGTTACGGCTAATTTCTTTTGCAATGGAAGTAGTACCCATCAGAGATACCCAAAACACCAATGCCAGCTATTTTATCCTATACGGGGCCCCAGACAGCAGCCCCAAAGTGCCCCCTCCCCATACACACAGACGTTGATTTTATTCAGCCGAAAAGGGTCACGGCTAATTTCTTTTGCGATGGAAGTAGTACCCATCAGAGATATCCCAAACACCAATGCCAGTTATTTTATCCTGTACAAGGCCCCAGACAGTAGCCCCAAAGTGCCCCCCAACATACACACATTATCTATGTATTATCACCTGAACGTCCTTTGTACACATTTGGTATCTCTATATACTTGTACACTGCAGCATCTAACTTGTACCTCGCTCGGGTGATCACGCAACTCTCAAGAAGTCTTGTGCCGCGGACATTGTTTTCTTTGTTTTTTCTTTTTCTTTTTACTTTTTGGCGTTTATATTTCTCTAATTCACAAATTGTCATTCCTTTAATTACATATACCAAGTAAGAAATAATCTCACATCCGCATCTGGGAATCTACACCCTACAAGCAATGCTTCTATGTAGATTCCTCATATTTCACATGTTTTATTGTCTTATAAGCTGTACTTGACAAATCATCCAGGCTTTTGTCTTGTGATGTTTATGTTTTATGTATTTGTTGAAATGTGGAATATGGAACAATAAAAAACAAACAAACAAACAAACACACGTTGATTTTATTCAGCTGAAAAGGGTCACGGGTAATTCTTTTGCAATGGAAGTAGTACCCATCAGAGATATCCAAAACACCAAAACCAGTTACTTTATCATGTACGGGGCCCCAGACAGCAGCCCTAAAGTGCCCCCTCCCCCCAACACACACACACACATTGATTTCATTCAGCTGAAAAGGGTCACGGCCAATTTCTTTTGCACTGGAAGAAGTATTTAATATACCTATGAATATCCAAAACACCAAAGCCAGTTATTTTATCCTGTACGGGGCCCCAGACAGTAGCTCCACAGTTCCCCACCCATATAGATATACTGTGAATCAGCTGAAAATGGTCTTGACAAATTCTTTTGCAATGGAAATATTAGGGCATACTGAACAGAGATATCCCAAACACCAAAGCAAGTCATCTTATCCTGTATACGGGGTCCTATAGGCGACAGTAGCAAAACACCAAAGAAGCAATTTGAAAAGGAAGCATACTTCTGTATAGTACACAAAAGAGATGACCAAATCACGAAATCAGTCATTTCATCCTGCACTGGGCCCGACAGTAGCCATAAAGTGCCCCTCCCCCACATATTATTATGATATCATTTAGCTGAAAAGAGTCATCGTTGTTTTTCTTTTACAATTAAAGTAGGCCTTAGTATACATCATAGATACCTAAAACACCAGAGCCAGTTAGGTTTTCCCAGCCAATTTCGCACTTTTGTCGATTCATTTGATAGAAGGTTCATTCAATTTTTTTAGAACGACCCTCGTTATATCGCACAGTCTCTTAAACGAATACGAAAACATGAAATGTTATGATGCTTACAAAACAATAACTACGATGAAAGAAAATAAGAAAAGACGTAAAACCATGAACATATCTGCTAAATTAACTGCAGAACATGTTAAATAATTGGATGCCCAGAAATCAATTTGAATGAAGAAGAGCAGCATATACGTGATCACGTGACTATACAATCATCATAAATTTATGAATGAACGGAAAGTGAAATGGTTCTTGTCTTAAGAATTTAAGTTGAAAAAAAGTGTTATTTAGAATGAGGTTAGAGGTAATGGGAATGTTCCAAAATGAATTTGAATGAGGCGATCATGAAATTGAAATACCATGTCATCTATACATAGGCTAAATTTTGCTAAATTGAATGCAGCAATAAAGAATTGGATTGAAAGAGGTGCGAAATTGGCCCGGAAACCTATATTATGCTGTGCAGTGCCCTTGACAGGTATAGCCCCAAGGTATTTCCAACCCAAATAAATTAAGAGTTATTAGGTGAAAAGAGTTATGTATGCCTAATTTCCTTGGCAGTGGAAGTAACAGCTGAGATACCCAAAACACCAAACCCATGCAGTTTTCCCCCAGCCAGTAGCTAGAAAGTGCTCCCTTATTATTTTATTTTAAATGAAAAGAATCATGGCTATAATTTCTTTTCCAATGGAAGTAGTACACAACGAGGTACCAAAACACCAAAACAGTATAGCTGTACGGGGCCCCACACAGTATTCCTAAAGTGCCCCCACAAACAATGTGATTTTATTTGGCGACCACTATCATGATCTGTACCCCGATCTATCCAATCTGTCAGATCGGGAGAGAGCGGCAAAATTAGTGTACAGGGATCGGGAGCATCGTACCAGCAGCGTTTGGGTGACGGGGTTGGATCGGGCAATTTCACAGATCGGGAAGAAATTTTGAACCTGTTCAAAATTTCTTCCCCATCTCCCCATCAAGATTGACCTATTTTGAATCGTAGTTCAAACGGGGAGAGCGTAGTGACAGTGTAAATACCGCGGGATGAGCTTAACAATTCCAGGTTTTTATTCAAATTCATGAAATTCTTCCGTCGAGATGATTTCATTGCAACTGACTGACAAATTGCCCTGCATCGACGTCGATGCAGGGTAATTTGTCAATCAGTTGCAATTCCAGGTTTTTCTGAGTGTAGTAACAGCGGCACAAGAACGGGAAGTAAGACACCGACGTGGTCCCGCTGCTGGGCCGCTTTCTTGATCAAAGCACGACCTTCCCGCTTTAACGACGCTCTCACTAAGTTCTCTACTCTCGTATAAAATCCAGGTCTGTTCCTACGACGCTCTTGGTACGCCTCATTCCCGCTGTGATTACGCTGTTCCTACGCTTTCCCAGACTCAATTACGCACGTCTTCCGCTCTCGCCGCTCTAAAATCGAACGTAGCCGATAAGCTGGAAAAATGTCTGCCAGAAGAAGATCAAAAATATCGAGAAGCAAAACTGATGATGATGAGGAGGACGTTGTCTTTGTCGCGAAAATGAAGACGAAGGTGCGCTTAAGAAGAAGAAGAAGGGATGAAGACAAAGAAGAGAAGAAAGCAGCAAAGAAACCACCAACAAGGCGAAGAAAGAGGGACTGCACGTGATAGATGGTAACATGAGGAAGAAGAAGAGGACATGAAAGAATTTTGAAAAATATGAAAGCCTCTACAACAGGAAGGAGAGGGACTATAAAAGCAAGGACATCAAGAAAAAGCCTTTTTGGAAAGATCACTACGTCTTTGATTAATAATGAATTGCAGCAGAAGAACAGCGAGTTGATGAGCCTCTCCGATGATCACAGTATATCTCTTTGGTTCTGCATGATAATAAGTTGACTAACTGAGTCAGCAACCGAATCGGGGTACATCATAGGACGGGGCACATCGAGTACTTTTTAGCTATCAGGAAGGGGGGAAAGAGTGATAAGATTGGATAGATCGTTCAGAACATTATCTATAATAGAGCGTGCTTAGCTAGGATAACATCGGCAACATCGCACTGACAGCATAGTTGCATCATGGAGCTACTAACACTGTTAGTAGCTCCATGGTTGCATCGTTCTAAAGCGAAACTGCAGCGGCAGAGATTGCAATGTCTCATTCCTGATCATCGTAGTAAGAGCATAACAAGCATGACGTCGTGTTAGTCGTGAATATAATACATCGTTCTTGGAGTGTTCAAACACGTGCCGTGTCCAGATCGACTCATGCTTTACCCGACCCTTTCCGATTTGAGAAAATTGTCAAATCGTGGCGAGAACAGCGTAGAGGAGGAGCAGGGGCTTTAGAGACTATCATCATTGCTGATCTTATTTTTGCAGTGATACCCGAAAAACCTAAGCCCTTTGGTCCTGTGCAGGGCCCTATACAGTAGCCCTTAATGACCCCTAAATCCCAGAGCTAATATAATTACCTCAAGAGCGACATGAAAGGAATAAGTTGTATTAAACAATTATTTACTGTGAGAAACAAATGTGATGTGTTGATGACAATAAGATTTTCATTAGACAATAGCCTTAAGGAACTCAGAATATTCTATAAAAATGACTTTTGATACGTATGTGTGCATTTGGTGGATGACACTTCACTCCCCATATTTTCTACCTGCCAAGTGTAAACTTATGAATTTCTGTCATTATCCATTGAATCTCATTTTTGTTATTATTATTTGTTATATTACATTTTATCATAATTGTGGTGATTCTAGGTGCACACCGCTGGTTGCCAGGGGAGAAAAAGGCAAATTTAATCACCTAGACTCGAGACCTTTCTCCCTGATCAGTGCATTCATCCAGAATCATGCTTGATATCAATGTAACACAGTTACAAACAATATAGAATAATATAACATATCATTCCACAAAAATATGCACCAAATTCAAATATATAGATAAATACAAATGAAACTGAGTCATCACTTAATGTGATCGATACCCCCTTCCAATTGTAATCCTGATGTTGTTAGCTCCTTTAACAAAAATGGTGATTTAATACTCTCTGTAAAAATAAACATTCCTAATAAAAATTATGATACATTATTTTCAATTGTAGATATGAGATTCACAAACTTTGTCTGAAATAGTTGCTTAATAAGACGACCTATGTTCTAGAATTTTCAAATGAAAGCCTGTAAGCACATGAAGAAATGTGAACTTCAAAAAGATCATTGTAGAATTAGTGACAGGTCCGATTTGGACTAGATTGTTTTTGATATCAACTCAATAACCTTGAAGGTAAATAGGGAAATGGAGTTCTTATGCCCCAGAAAGAACATAGGAAGAAAACATCAAGAACATGAAAGTGATCCAATCTACAAAATTTATCAGCTGGATATAGTCTAAGAAATCAAGAAATTAATCATGACTCCATTTTCAGTAACACTTCAGTCCTACAATGTAGGATTACATAACTGGCTTTGGTGTTCCCGGTATCCATGCTGAGTACTATTTATATTGCAATAAAATTAGCTATTACAACTGATTGACAAATTACCCTGCATCGACGTAAATAAGCACTGAATTGATCAGTGTTTCAGTAGTAGCCATGATAAAAATCATGGGCGTACATATTGTACTCGAGCGGGACTCGAACCCACGACGGACAGGCGTCATCTCCACTAGACCATCGAGCTTTCGCCCGACAGCGAGTGTTGGTTCTAATCCTCGCGCTGGTGCGCTCGGCTGGGCTCGCTTCGCTCGCCCATTACAGCGAGAGGGCCTTGACAAAAGGCTATATAGTATGCAGCGGGTACTGCGTAATATTGTTCGAATTCATGAAATTCTTCCGTCGAGATGCTTCATTGCAACTGATTGACAAATTGCCCTGCATCGACGTAAATAAGCACTGAATTGATCAGTGTTTTAGTAGTAGCCATGATAAAAATCACGGGCGTACATACTCGAGCGGAAATGTGCCCCACCTTATGGGTGGGGCACATTTGGGCTTTACTGTCTGGGGCCCCGTGCAGCATAATACAACTCGTTTTTGGTGCTGTGATTACTGTATCATTTTTGCGTCCTACGTCAATTGCAAAAGAAATTAGCCGTATATCAGGATAATAACTGGCTTTGGTGTTTTGGGTATCTTGTTAGTTCCATAGCAAAAGAAGTTAGCCACGACTCCTTTTAAAATCATTCAGGGGGCATTTCTTGGCTACTGGCTGAGACCCCGCACACACACACACACACACACACACACACACACCAAATGTATTGGTGTTTTGTGTATATCTGGTGTGTACTATATACAGGGCCTACTTCCATCTCAAAAGAAATTATTAATGGCCGTTTTCAGCTAGATTAGGTCGAATTATGTGCGGGGGGGGGGGGGGGCCTACCGGGGCAAATCTAGACCACAATACTAAGGCCCCATTACAGGATAAGATAACACGGTTTTTTTTTTTTTTTTTTTTTAGTATCTCCGCTGCTGTGTCGGCCTACTAATTCCATTTCAAAAGAAATTAGGCATGATTCTTTTCAGCTCTTAAAATAAAATCGTATGAGGTGGTATTTCTGGGCTCCTGTATCCTATATAGGGCCCTGTAAAGGATAAGATGATTTTTTTTTTTTTTTTTTGGTGTTTGGGATATCTCTGTTCAGTAGGCAGTAATATTTCCATTGCAAAAGACTTTGTCAAGACCATTTTCAGCTGATTAACAGTATATGGGTGGGGCACTTTGGGGCTACTGTCTGGGACCCCGTACAGGATAAAATAACTGGCTTTGGTGTTTTGGATATCTCTGATGGGTACTACTTTCCGTGCAAAAGAAATTAGCCGTGACCCTTTTCTGCTGCATAAAATCAATGTGTGTGTGTGTGTGTGAGGGGGGGGGGCACTTTGGGGCTACTGTCTGGGGCCCCGTACAGGATAAAATAACTGGCTTTAGTGTTTTGGATATCTCTGATGGGTACTACTTCCATTGCAAAAGAAATTAGCCGTGACCCTTTTCAGCTGAATAAAATCAACGTGTGTGTGTATGGGGAGTGGGGGGGGGGGGGGCAATTTGGGGTTACTGTCTGGGGCCCCATACAGGATAAAATAGCTGGCATTGGTGTTTTGGATATCTCTGATGGGTACTACTTTCCGTGCAAAAGAAATTAGCCGTGACGCTTTTCTGCTGCATAAAATCAATGTGTGTGTGTGTGTGGGGGGGGGGGGGGCACTTTGGGGCTATTGTCTGGGGTCCCGTACAGGATAAAATAACTGGCTTTGGTGTTTTGGATATCTCTGATGGGTACTACTTTCCGTGCAAAAGAAATTAGCCGTGACCCTTTTCTGCTGCATAAATCAATGTGTGTGTGTATGTGGAGGGCGGGGGCACTTTGGGGCTACTGTCTGGGGCCCCATACAGGATAAAATAGCTGGCATTGGTGTTTTGGATATCTCCGATGGGTACTACTTCCATTGCAAAAGAAATTAGCCGTGACCCTTTTCAGCTGAATAAAATGAACGTGTGTGTGTAGGGGGGGGGGGGGCACTTTGGGGCTACTGTCTGGGGCCCCGTACAGGATAAAATAACTGGCTTTGGTGTTTTGGATATCTCTGATGGGTACTGCTTCCATTGCAAAAGAAATTAGCCGTGACCCTTTTCAGCTGAATAAAATCAACGTGTGTGTGTATGTGGAGGGGGGGGGGGGCACTTTGGGGCTACTGCCTGGGGCCCCATACAGGATAAAATAGCTGGCATTGGTGTTTTGGATATCTCTGATGGGTACTACTTCCATTGCAAAAGAAATTAGCCGTGACCCTTTTCAGCTGAATAACACCATGTCGATGGGGCCCTTTGGGGCTACTGTCTGGGGCCCCGTACAGGATAAAATAGCTGGCATTGCTGTTTTCATGATAAGTACACCCAAAGGAACAAAATCCACAAACTTTTATCCGTGACCCCTTCGGCTGAATAAATGCATTTTTCGGGGCCCCTTTTTCTGGCCCCTAGGCTTACGGTACAGGATGTGACTTGCCAGCAATTCATTTTATTGACCCTTGGCCACATCTATGATGAGACCATCAAAAAGTGTGACCCTTTTCAGCTGAATAAATCTTCTGGGCCCCCGGCCAGACCAAGGAGGCACAATAATCACAGGCGAGCATAATATACTCTATAGACGAAGTGGAAAGGATGCAGACTTAAAAAATCAAACAGCGTGAATTTTAGACAATCAAC
Source organism: Diadema setosum (assembly GCF_964275005.1). Lineage (NCBI taxonomy): Eukaryota > Metazoa > Echinodermata > Echinoidea > Diadematoida > Diadematidae > Diadema > Diadema setosum. The sequence continues at coordinate 25,662,650 of NC_092698.1, read as the reverse complement.
TGAAGAATATCCTTTTATAGACTACAGCATGCGAATTAACCATGGATTAAAAAACAACAACAACTAAACTATACTGAACGGTTTCAATGTAAAGTCAACCAGGAGGAAATAACGTCGATAATAGTCGATGAAAGTGTGACCCTTTTCAGCCGAATAAATCTTCTGGGCCCCGGTCTAAATGGAGCTGTGTATGCATGCAGGGATTATGCGGCCATCAGCATTTTCTAACTGCTGATACTCATTGCATGTATACACTACATGTTCTTCAATAATGCAAGCATGAAAAATCAGATTTATTTATATAAATTATATTTTACAATGAGTCATGTAACAGTAGAAGAATTTAATGATTAGTATTTTGTGAATAATATGAAATGAAATAAAATGAAAATTGCTAAATAGGAACTATATAGATACAAATAAATACCGATTTTCAAAAAGGGGATCCTTCAACCTTCTCTATAATCTAAAGCTCCTATCTTCACTTACATCTTATTCGAAGATAATACTTGACCAAATAAGATAGTAAGAACAGCTAAATTTATAAAAAGAAAGACAAAATATGTTTCTTAAAGTAATAATTTACCATTGATTTGCAGATGAAAACAAAAACCCAGCATTAGTGCTTTAAAATAATTTGAAAATGTGAGTCAATGATAGAAACAACCATGCAATGTTAAAATTTGAACCAGTATAATCAATGTTAAGTATTGTTAAATGTGAACAATAGTATGATAAGAATATTTCCGGACTAAATTGTCTACAGTTATGGTTTAATGTGAAAAATAGTGATACCTCTTTATATTTCAGGCTTTATTGCAAAAAACAAGCAAACAAACAAAACAAATGTATATGGTATACTAAGTGATACGACTGACCTTCATGTATATGCATCAAAAGTGATATCTTGAACATTTTTGAATCACTGCTCCCAAAGGTAAACAGGACCTTTAAAGCACAATTTGATTTTCGTGAGAATCACTCAACCTATCATTTTTTTTTTTTTTTTTGCTCTATAGATATACATGGATAATCATGAGGACACCGTGGGTATTCTTCTGGACTTCTCCAAGCCTTCGACACTCTGAACCATTGATGTGGTATCTGGGAGGTCCATGGAGTATAGTTCAGAAATTATACCTGTCGGGCTGCAGCAGTATATGGATAGGTATATATTTTGATTTTTTTAATGAGTTTTCTTCCAAATACATTTTATGTGGTATATGCCCTTTATATTGATCCTTATCGGATCAGTATCGAAATTTTCCTCTGATTACCTCTATACCTGGTACAATTGTAATTAATCGAACGCAAATTAACCTTGTAGATTCGAAAATTTAGGGGCTTTTCATTGATTTATCAATTTTAATAAACTTTTTCGAGATTCTGCGGGGCTATTTGCAAACTATGACAATTTTCCTATATCAAAATATCATATTTAACTAAATATGAATACCATGCATGCTTGCATTAGTGAGTGCTTAAGACCTATTACGTGGGAAAGCTATAGGCCAGCTCTAGGATCAACATTGATGAGATATTGATAACCAATAAGAAACTTGTATGTACGTGTACATGTAGACCTGTTTATGGTTATAATTTACATGTGCATTCTGATCTCTTTTTATAGATTAGAAAGTAAAATTCTTAAACTAGATTATTTGTATCAATAAACGTGGGAGTTTTGATGTACAAATTTAATAAGAACGTGAAATGCCTGAAGTTTTAAAGTCCTAAAAATAAAGAAACAATATTTAATTAATCAGAGTGATAATATGTAACATGCAAACCAGAAACTAGAGTGCGAATATTGCAAAATACGTTTATTCATAATGGCCCTAAACATTATACGAACTCTTAGATTTCATACATTATAAGTGTTGTGTAATGATATACACAAAGTTATGACTACCCCGTCCCATATACCAGTTCACCTCCACCAGTCAATGACCCCTACCAATACTCTCCACCTCATCCACTGAGTTATCGACCTTCATCATCCCTTGAGTACTTCTAGCTCCATCTAGTTACGACCCGGCTAAGCCAAATCTAAACATCCTGCCCTTCCCCCATTGACTACTTAGAATTGTTGTTGAACCCCAAACCAAGAATACCACCTCCTTTATAAAACTAGTCCCGCCTTTGTTCCTATAACAACCAAAGCTTTGCCCAATTAAAACCCCTCTTTAACATGAAGACTCCGCCCCCATTCACCCATTCATAGTGTGTTACAACAGTGTAACCAGTAACCAATGTGTAATCCTCATGACTGAATGTATGAGGAGAATTGGATCATGTCTTGAAGAAGACTAGAGTTCGGATTCAACATCCACCATGGAAACATGCCACCTTCGGATTGCTCTCTGATATTATTGTAAAGGCGACTTGCACTAGTAAACTTTTGGAGTCTTGAGTTATAAACTTAAACTCAAGAAATAAATATACGCTGAAACACAAATCCAGTCTCCGGAGCCTATGTTTCTCTTGCGTCTTCTTATACATATCTATGGACTTGGTACCTCTATATTAATCAATGAACATACTGATCCCAAGTAGCGAAACACCGCTACACAACATAAGCTTAAAAATATATGTCTTTTCGTTGTAGACGGTATACTAGTAGTCAGGTGAAAGGATAAATCAATGGATGATTTGAAATGAGTTCGATTAGACTGCTCGACATGGTGAAATAAAAATAATGAATAGAATGGTTGTTGAACAGGTCCACAGGATTTCATCTACAATGTCTAACTTCATGTCATTGTTTTTTCCCTCGCAGCTACAGGCATCCATCTCTAGCTGTCCCTTGTCTCGTTGGTGTTTCTCTTATTTTTCTTTGGTGTGTGTGTATGTGTGTGTGCATGTGTGTGTGTATGCAAGCTTGGCCAGGTGCACCGCATATGTGTGACCGTGCAGTGTGTGTATTAGACAGGATGTGTGTAATCTGGTAATGTGCCCAATTGCCTTGAGCAAACTATATCGTGTCCCCGTTTGAGGGCACTTTGCGAGAATAGATGTGTGTTTAAAAAAAAAAAAAAAAAATTAGTTCTTGGTCAAATGAGTCATATAATGAAATTTTTACATATTTGTGTATAATAGGCCCTATAATGCATTTTGTCTTTGTCAAAAGTTTTGCTTTGTTTTTGTGAATGCGAATTTTGTGGCATTGAACGAAATGCGAATATAAAAGAATGAAAAAAGGAAACGTGAAGAGCAGGGAGGTGGAAGGCGCTCTTCCACCTTCCTGGTAAGAGTGATGGTATTTGTGTTCGACTTCTTTTCCGAGGACCTATAGTATGATATGAAGCATCTGCTTTTCTGAAATCCCCGCGCACATTTATTTCCCGATAGGAATATGACATATTTTAGACTGATTTAGATTCATTCTGTATCATGAAATACATGTATATTGTTAAGTTAAGTCTGCGGTATACACTCGATTTTCACGCATACAAGTGTATTTGATTCTATCGATCTGTAGATGTATATTATTATTACAAAAGTAAGTCGTGTGGAAAACTTAATGAATGAATGAATTGATATGGTATATTTTCTTAATTAATTTGCTTTGATCATGCTGTTAGCAAATTATTAGTTGTAATGTGTCAGGTATCATACGGATATAAAGAGAAGTAACACACACACACACACACACACACACACACACACACACATACACACAAAAAAAAAACCGGAGTAAAATAAAGAAAAATTCAGAAACTCTTTGAATGTGTCGACGCCTGTAATTCAGCTCTAAATTCAATACCCCCAAGCTGTTGGTAATTATTATGTGATTTATGCAATCAGTCCTATTCAATTGATGTCATCCAGGGCGCATATTCCTCTCCCTACGAGGCTGGAGTTTTGTGCGAGGATTTGTTACTTTTCATCTGCAATTTCCTTTCCCAGTCCCAAATGGTCCGTTTCAAGCTCAACTCATGACTCCTTCTTCTCACCCCGCCCAATCCTTGCTGCAAGAAGGCGACCCTGTGAAAGGCCAAAGCAAGGGTTTTAGTTTTGTCGTCACTATGTGTTGTCACTTCAATGATAGGGCCTGGATATGTTTCTCTGCTCGAACACGGTAAAAAATTTTGTACCTTATTAATTATGGTTTTGATGGGATTGGCTACAAGCTCTGCTTTTTAGCTTCCCCTTCATTTTTTTTTTCAGCATAAAGTAACAGCTAAAAATCTGAATGTTGTTGTTATTTTGGTTTCAATGGCGTGTACGCCTTGTTGTTGTTGTGTTAATGTTAGAGGCGCGTCATTCAGATATGAATACTTGCGCCTTCATCTACATAATATCATTATTTTACATATAATTAATTTTTTCAAAAAAAATAAACTGTTTTACAGCTCTGTAGCCTTTATCACAGGCGTCCCCGTACGCCAGCTGTCGCGACACTTGTGCTTTTCAGTACGAAAATGTGTGGTCACTTACTGACGTATAAAGGCTTTGGATTTGGATTTGGATTTGGATCCTGGCATGCGACGACAGCAGCTGCTATCTACTAGTACAAACGAGCTGTTAGCTAGCCTTCGTGACAAGCCTTGCGTCATAAAGGGGGCTCTGGGTCTTGCGGTGTGTGCTGCATGCGGCGAAGTACAAAATGAAGTGCGGCTGAGCTTCGACTTGTGCAACGGTTTTTCACGCAGCAGAGGCAGATCACAGAACTCTTTTCTGTGAGGCAGATCCACCCACAACGACCGCGTCGACTGTGCATTATGTGGTATACGTGTGCGCGCACATGTGTGACACAACGAACGAGCGATCCGGATTCCGCCGCATGCATATGTGGAACATCAACGCCAGCTGTTCATTCCCGATCATCCCCCACGGACAATAAAGGCACAAAAGAACAGATCCTCGTATTCTGAGCATTCTAAATCTCCACTACGTCACCTGTCAATAGTTCAACAAAATGTTGTCAAGACATTTCATTCGTTCCGCTCTTAGACAGGTATGGTTACACTTCTGATAATCGTTTCCACTTATTGACCTCGATCTGTAACTGGTAACGTTAGTTCGTATAAACATGATAAAGTAGGATGATGACATGGTGTACACGATGTAGCTCCGTCCAGCCCGAACCGTACCCGAAGCGCTCCGGCCGGGTTTACTACAAAGTAACGTTAGTAGGCTGGTTGGGTTGCTAGCTAAATTGCACTGTTTAACCATGGAGGTCTACCTCCATGCTTCCATGGTTTAACGTTGTACCACTACCATTCAGTATGAGTAAGGTATAACCATAACGTATTGTAGAAATTTTTGTATGTAACCAGTAGACAGTCTAGAATTCTATATGATAATAGATACCGATTACCGTATACGTATATACGGTACTCCAACTGTCTAGACTCTAGTCTAGGCCTATGTAGGCCTACGGTATTAAATTCATACCAAGTAAATTTACAGAAGTAGACACGCACTAGTGACAGTGTTCTACAGTGTCGGTGAAAAATTTTATATTTAATGACATGTCTAGTTTGACAAGAGAAATTTTTGCAGTCGTACTGCTGGTACGTACAATCGTCAACAGTCAGTGTGACTGCGAGTCACGTCGTGATTTTTCAGACCTACTCCTGACCAACCCATGTTACGCATGTAACAGTTAGACTGCAAACTTCACATCTAAAAATTCAGTTCTGTGGCATATTGGGGAGAGAATTAAGGAAAAAAATAATGAAGCAACAGCAACACTCTCTGATGTCAATACGATGTATTTCCTTCTTCGACTACAATGTATGGTTGGTCCTTCTACTCATTGACCACCAAATTTTTATCTGCCTGATAAGAATATTTAAGACTGAAATTCACATAAAAACTTGACTTACGTGATTGAGAAAATCCCGCACTATCAAATGCTGTTGTCCCCTTTTCAATTCGAAGTTCCAGTGCAAAAATATGGCCGTCAAACTTGAGTGCCCTCTTTTCAGCTCCCCGCAGTAACCCCGCAGTAAAGAGTTCCATAATTCTTTTGATCATTACTTTGTTTCTCTGCTCATGTCTTTTAATGAATCTCAAGTTGAGCACCGTCACCTCGCAGTCGCCCAAAGCAGCTGCAACGCAAGCAGCATCGGACTGGGGAGGAAATGATCCACTGGCGGATGTGGATCCAGAAATTTACAACATCATTCAGCAGGAAAAAGATCGGCAAGTCCGTGGCTTGGAGCTGATTGCATCAGAGGTATTTTAAAACTGATTTATTAAATAAAAAAAAAAAAGTATTTGCATGTTAGTTAAGCACACAGGTACCATTTACACAGGACCCTTTGATTGATAATTCATACAATCTACATAGTATCACCAGATGATTCAGTATTAGAATCTGTCATATGCCAGCTTATTGGTTCTTACTTACCGTTACTCTGCTTTGTTAACAGCCAATTAGCATACATGCAGGCTGGGGTGTTTTCTTCACCCATTTGCATAGATTGTCTGGGAACTACTTGTCAATGAATAGGGATTACATAGTGTAATCCCCTTTATCTCCTTTAATATTCAGCATGGCCCTTCTGTTTAGACTGCTATGTGGGCTTACTACACAATGTAAAACTATTAGCAAGTCCAGAAATTCTAAATATGTGTGAAAAAGCTTGGTAAGTTGAGGTTATGGGTTGTGGCAAGGTGACATGAGATGAGCACACAGGTATCATTTAGGCCTATACAGCAACCTTTGATCAATATTTTATACAATCTACAAAGTATCACCAGATGATAGAGGACAATGTGTCCAAGCCAAGCTTGGACACATACAAATGTAAAGGGGTAATTTTAATGATAAGCAAGACTAGTGGGCTCTATCAGTGAGCACCATTAATTAAATGTGAAGTCAGTTGTACATTTGTACAGTGTGTAGCTTGAGATGACCCCAGTTTTCACACATGGTGCATTCATGGGGAAATGCTGTTCTGATACTGTGAAGTGAATGATGTAGTGGCCTTTTGTCAAGGCTCTCTCGCTGTAATGGATGAGTGAAGTTAGCCCAGCCGAGCACAACAACGCGAGGGCCTTTTGAGATCTGCTTCACACATTAATATTAATAACACATGAACCCTACTGAATACTGTGAAGTTGACGATGTAATGGATGAATGAAGTGAGCCCAGCCGAGCACAACAGCGCGAGGGCCTTTTGAGATCCATGCTTCACACATTAATATTAATAACACATGAACCCTACTGAATATTCATATTAATGGGTTCCGGTCGACCAATGGAATGGCGTGCTCCCCACATCCTCCATCTACGTGTCTTGGTGTTGTCATGCTAGTTCACATACGCTGATCGGTTGACTTTTGCTCCCAAAATCGGGGAGCAAAAGTCGGTAATTCAAAGGTCTAACAAAAAGATGCGAAGCAAATCTCAAAAGGCCCTCGCTCAACCCCACGGAGCTGGGCTCTCTTCACCATACAGCGAGTTTGAGTTATTTATAACAGCAACCTAAAGTGTATGTCCAAGAAAGTTTGAATACACAATGGTAAAGTAACACTTCACTTTTGTGTTAACATCAATATTAATACATAGCACACATACAATGTATCTGTCTAAACTAAGAAACATATGGATATATATAATGGATAAATGATTAAGTAATCTAAACTATTTATCAAAAAAGAGATATACTGAACATATTGATGATAATAATGTACACAGTGGGGTTGCTAAAAGAACCAAGAGCTAGCATAGGTGCTAATAGGGTAGTCATGATATTCTTCAATTTAGTCTCTTGTGATGAGATGTTTTTTCACCTGTCTATGGTTATATATAAGACAAAATATTTTAAGTTTGATATATTTTTCTCTATTGCCTGCCATATCTTATTTCATGTATCATATGCACACTTTTTAACATTTCAGATCATTGAACTGTAGGCCTACATGATAAAGTGCACTTCACTTCAGGAATAATATTTTGTGTGATGTTTTAAAAGTTCTTGTGTTTGCTGGGATTCCCTATTAAACCATGTTGTAGGAACACCAATCTTTATGTGGTAAAGATGTGGTGAATCACAACATTCATGATGTGCTCCTAGTTTTGTAAGCATGGATTCAGCTGCTACAAGCTGCACAGTTCAGAAACAGAATGTTTTTGTCCATACTAATTACTATCAAGGAGCTCTTTGTACTATGCACTATCTACCCCTGCGAGACATGCAGCCTTGCACTAAAAAGGCTTGTTGTAAGACTAGTCAAACAGCTGACCAGCGTGGACTCACTAGTCTAGTCATTCAGACAGTATTTGTCCATTCAAAGTATGACCAGCATTTATTGATTCTAGAGTACTGATCTGTTGTTTCAATAAAGTCTGAGTACAAATCACTTCCAGTGTGCACGTTTGTTATGAGGCCCACAACTCAAATTAGGAACCATGGTAATTGGAATTGTACGCCAACCCCCCCCCCCCCCTTAACAAAGCTCTTCAAAGGGTCTGCAGGATTAATTCTAACTTTATTGTGTCAATGGGACTTTCCATCATGCTCCAAGGTGTGCAGCGTGGCCAAGAAATTTTCCATGAATTCAGTTGGATGAATGCTGGTCACTACCATAGTACAGTTTGGGGGTAGGACAGGGGTCAGAGTAGGGAGCTAAATTGAAAGGGAGCTAGTACCTCCCAGGTCAGCAGAAGAACATGACATGGTACACTGTTCTATGTGGGCATCATGATTGTTATCACATTCTTTACATGCAGTGGTACTGGCTACTAGTATTTGTATAGCACAGTCTACCTTTCAGTGCTTATGGTACTTCAAAAAAGGAGAAAGGATATCCATGTAATCAGTACAAAACATAACATTAGCTAGGGAAAGAAATTTAAACAAAGCAAATACATAGGCCCTACCTGATTATACAAATTTTCTGAACATTATACATGTAAATTGCAGTTATGTAATCCTCAATGTGAGAGGAACAAATATATTTTCATTTGGGATTTGAATGTATTAGCTGTACACAGTGATAACAGTTGGGGTAATTGCAGGGGCGGATTCAGGAATTCTGTAAAGGGGGGGGGGCGCAACTGTCCCACTTCCGGGTTTCATTTCTTTTTTTCTTTTTATTTCTTTTGTTTGTAACAAGAAATAAAGGGGGGGGGGCATGAGCCTCTTGCGCCCCCCTCTGGATACGCCACTGTAATGGGCCTTACTTCGTTCCATTGGGTGATTGCTTTCGTGTTGGGTGGTCTCATTACCTGACCTTTTGTGAATAATGTGCCCTAATATATGAAGGGTCGGGTAAGGTCGCGAAAAATAATCACAAATTAATACAGATAGTCCTTGACATAAGGCTGACCGTTTAACATGAATATATGTAAAAAAAAAAAAGTACCCTTCAAGTGACAAAGTTTCGGGTGAATCAGGGCCAGCGAATCCAGTGAATAAATCAGAGCAAAAGACATCAAATGAACACAAAAAGAACACAAGAATTAATGGCAATAAGAAATAAAAGAATATATATTCACATAAACATTTTATGACTAAATAAAACAATTACAGAATGGAGAAAATGATGCACAAATAACGGAAAGATTTGATGTACCTGTCTTCCAATCAAGTCAGCAAATCTATAGCATTTCATAGGCCTAGCTATCATTGTTTGCACCTACACACCCAAACAACTGGACAGATACATGCACACACACACATGCTGGTATACACACACACACACACACACACACACACACACACTATGTCTCTCTTTGTCTCTCCCCGTCATCGCTTGGATCCAATACCCATGATGTTATGAAATCATTCCTTATCTATTGACTGTTTTAATGTTTCCATTAATGAGAATACATTTTACATGTATACAGAGTGAGAATAGATGTGAAGTCATATTTCCCTTTTAAAAAGTCTTGACATCATACTAAGTGATAATTTATTCAAAGGACAGATGAAGAAACAATATTGACATTTGACTTCTGAATTCACCTTAGGAATCTATAATGATCATTCAGTTTCAAATCTAAGTTTGCAATTTATGCAGTGTACAAAAAATAGAATATACCTGTGGTAAAGCAGAGAACATGCCCTACATCAAATAATTAAGAGTTCCATGGGTCTACACTCAACAAACAAACTATATAATTGGTAGTATTTCAGAAAGAGACTGAAAAGGTTTCACAATCTGATGACATTTTGGAGGGACTCTTTCATGTGCTGGTAAGTAGAATCTGATTATATCTGAAAAGAATTCCATCTTGTCAGTCAAAAAACTTCACATTCACGGTGATCTAAAGCCCAAGGAATGTCTCCATATTTATAAGAATACTACAAAACAACTTAGTACTGCATACAAGGCCAAACTGTAGTTTGTGTTACCGCTTACTCTTGCTAAGTCCTTATGTACAATAAAGTCTGTGAAGGTAGGATGAGCTACAAGTAGTTGTCACCAGCAGTGATTAAGTGAGTGGAGACAGAAACCACGATAATGCCGATAACAATGTTGTCAAGATCTTCAGATAAAACAAGAAGGACCAGTTGTCATTCATGATTCGACTAATTAATAGCAACTTTCGTCGCACATACTACATGTAGGTGTCACAAAAAACATTTCCCACTTTTGATCCTTAAAGGGTGTGTATAGTTCTGGTCGAGGTGAGGATTTAGCTTTTAATGTTTTGCGAGATATTCAGAAACCGCTCTATGAGATGTCAAAGAGCATGCAATTCTGAGGGGTATCAAAAGTTTATTTGATGAAAATCGGTTTTGAAATGGCTGAGATATCCAAAAACAAGGTTAAACAAAGAGATCCTAATAAAAGGCGTGACCTGTTGCCTTTTATTATTATCACTTTTTTTGATATCTCAGCCATTTGAAAACAAATTTTCATCAAATAAACGTTGAATCCTTCTTAAGATTACATGCTCTTTCATATTTCATAAGAGGTTTCTCATTGTCTCACTTAGGAATGTTCAAAACATGAATCCTCACCTCAGCCAGTACTGTACAGTCCCTTTAATAGTTCGAAAATTATATGTGTATATCAGATAACACTGCCATTGATATGAGTAATAGCTGAAAAGTGTACAATTTAGTTGGAGGTAATTTGAACATGAAAGCATGAATCAGTTTCATTACAACCATGATTAATTTTAAAGTTGAGTTAAAGATTTTGGTTAAAGAGATCGTATAGTTTTGGTTAAGACCTAACTTCAGGTTACTAACATTTTTTGGTGAGATAATGGGAAACTTCTTATGAAATATGAAAGAGCATGTAATTCTATGAGGAATTCAACAGTTATTTGATGAAAATTGGTTTTGAAATGCCTGAGATATCCAAAAAAGAGCAATTCTAATAAAGTGTGGGACCCACACTTTATTACGATCGCTTTGTTTTACTTTGTTTTTGGATGTTTCAGTCATTCCAAACCCGATTTTCATCAAATAAACTTTGAATTCCTCTTAAAACGGTATGCTCTGTACTATATCATAAGTGTTTTCTTGTTATCTGGCAAAAAGTGATAAGCCCAATTCGCATCTCCACCAATACTGTACCATCCCTTTATTAAAGGGAAGGTAAACCCAAAGAGCAATGTGGATTGAGTGAAAGCAGCAACATTAGTAGAACACATCAGTGAAAGTTTGAGAAAAATCGGACAATCGATGCAAAAGTTATGAATTTTTAAAGTTTTGGTGTTGGAACCGCTGGATGAGGAGACTACTAGAGGATATGACGTATGAGTGGACAACAATACAAAGAAAATATAAAGGATATTCAACAAAAATTCACTTTTCTAGAATTATGAAAGAGCAGTGGACCAACCGCTTTCAGAAAGCAGGGGGAATAATTGCTACCCTTAACAAATGTCAATATCAAGTTGATGGAATTTGTAATTTTCATGAAAAATGGATTCTTGTAGTATTTTCTTTATATTTTCTTGATATTGTAGTCCACTCATACGTCATAACCTCTAGTAGTCTCCTCATCCAGCGGTTCCAACACCAAATCTTTAAAAATTCATAACTTTTGCATCGATTGTCCGATTTTCTTCAAACTTTCACTGATGTGTTCTACTAATGTTGCTGCTTTCACTCAATCCACATTGTTCTTGGGGTTTATCTTCCCTTTAAATGAAATGTGAACCCTCTGCACAAAATTGAGCTTAACACAGAAACCAATGATGCATATCACATGTGAATGTGTGCTGCACAATGACCCTGAATACTATATCATAAGTGTTTTCTTGTTACCTGGCAAAAAGTGATAAGCCCAATTCGCATCTCCACCAATACTGTACCATCCCTTTATTAAATGAAATGTGTACCCTCTGCACAAAATTGAGCTTAACTCAGGAACCAATGATGCATATCACATGGGAATGTGTGCTGCACAATGACCCTGAATAATAGACACAAATACCACGAATACCACCATTTCAGAGCTCTGCTGACTAGACTTCTGGGCCCTGTTTTATGAAGAGTTACCGGGTAATTGATTATAAATATACAAGTAGTTGATTTCTATGGTATGGCAGCCTGTGGGGGGGGGGGGGGGGGATGAGGGGTTCCCCCCCCCCCTCCCAGGGTAGGGAGTCTTTGCCATTTGGTGCATACTTAAGTGACTTTTAAGTGAATTTTAGAAGTTGAATCTTTTGATTGTGATTTCTTGACATTGCACATTTGTAGTGTCATGTGCAATGTACATGTATGTCACACAGTAGGGCCCTAAAGTTGTTCTGGGTTTGTTTGTTTTTTGTTTTTGTACACTAAACAACATAATGTACTTCTTCAAGCAAGTTAGCCATGTCTGGGGAAAAAAAAAAAATGAATTGGATTGTTTGAAATTACCTGCTTGAATTTACTGTAACAAAGGATCAGTGGAGTGGAGATTTTACAATCTGTATTATTAGTAGAGCGGTTAAGCCCTCAAAATCATGAGAATTGTGCAAAATTTGACTAAAGTATGAAACTTTCACCAGTGTTAGTACATACCATAAGATTCATTTTAAGATCGGGAGGTAAGTCTGATTTGACCTCTGATGACCTCCAGAGGTCAATGAACTTTAAATATCAGAATATTGATGTTTGGAGGCATTTGTGAATGATAGGCTTAGATCTTGGTTACACTGCACTAAATATGCATTTGTACTACAAATCTTCTGATTCCACAGGGCATTGACAGGTTTTTACCTTTGACCTCTGATGACCTTAAGAGGTCAATGACCTCAAAATACCATAATATTGATCTGTGATATTATTAGTTAATGATAAACATGGTTAAGATGTGCAAAACAAGCATATCTGTTTTGCAATAAAACTGTCTTCATATTCCAAAGAACAAAGACAGGTTTCTAACTCTGACCTCTGGTGACCTTTTAGAGGTCAATGACCTCAAAATATCATAATATTGATCTGTAGTGTCATTAGTTAATGATAAACATGGTTAAGATGTACAAAACAAACATACCTGTCTTACAAGAAATTGTCTTCATTATTCAAAAGAGCACAGATAGGGATCTACCTTTGACCTCAGGTGACCTTTAGAGGATGTACAAAACAAACACAATTGTAGCCCAGATGGCTACTAGCACATGTTTATGATAAAGAATAGAGTAGAATAGAATAGAATAGAATAGGATAGAGAGTAAAAGAAAACAGAACACTGCAGTCGTTTTCCTAGACACCCTGTGAGGTCAATATATGGGGGAGACCGGGTCTAGTTGTTACACGGGCAAGTTGTTACACTGTCATTTTCTCTATTATGATCAAAAGATGGCGTTATACAAGTAATATCAAATCAAAACGTATAGCCAACGATCTCTGCATGCGAAATCTGGCGTTGCCTGGACGTCACATGTAGAAGGTAGGTCCAAAAAACACTTTTTTACCTCTCCGAGTAAAATTTTGAAAAATTCGATTTTTCTTTATTACACCAAATCCATTCTTCTCCAGTAAGTGATGGGCATGTGGTTGAAAGAAGCGTGTTTTGGCTGTCTTTTGGTGAAAGTAGCAACACGTGATGTTTGATTGTTTATTGGCCACACGTGTGAAAAGTTTTTGAAAACGCACTGGGTCAAGTTGTTACAACAACTTGACCCGTCTGGAGAATCGAGTGGTGTAACAACTTACCCCAATGCACTTTCAATTGAATTTATGGTTGTATATATATGCACACACACACACACAAACACACACACACACACACACACACACCCAACACACTCATACACCCCAGCATAGGCTAACATGCACACCCAGACAGGTTAATATTAAGAATTACCTAACACGTCGGATCTGCATTACCCGATTTGAGTTGACTTTCTACGGTGTAACAAAGTACCCCATGTGCTGTAACAACCTACCCCAACATCGGGGAAAGTTGTTACAAAATTTTGTGTTTATTGATTACGTAATATCTTGTTTATATTATCTGGACTTCCAAAGTTTGTACTGTTTTTAAGTAAAGGATGAAATAAGGTATCCTCACAGCAAAAATGAAGCCAATTCCTCTATTCGTTTTTTGTACAGACCTAAAAATGTGAAAATTGTAACAACTAGACCCAGTCTCCCCTGCTCAGTCTTTCCCCTTCTTGGACTTTATGAAACCATTTATCTTCCTTCCAGCTATTTCCTTTCTTTTTCTTTTTTTTTTTGGTCAAAACCACCTCTTCCAAGAAAAGTCTATGGTCAAAGGAATTTTTAAATTTGATGTTGGCTACTTTACCCGCTAGTGGTCAGCACTCTCCATCCCCAAAGCCCCGCTCCAAATTATGGAGAATGACGTGATGACGTGTTTTTGCCCTCTGATCTCCAAACATAAATGACCTTCTGAGCTGGAAGGTGGCCCTCCTGTCAGAATTCATCCCTCTATTTTTAGCATTTATTGTTTAGTGGAGTGGGTCAAACAGGAACTCCAAAGACAAATTCAGGGATAATGACCCAGAACAACGATGACGCTGGTTGCCATAAGGACAATAATGTTCATTTGGTTTATCATTTTGATATCCAAAGAACAATAAAGTCTTTACCAGTGGTTACAGAGAACAAGTGAATGAAGAAACTAAAAGACAGTGGGCGAGTTAATCCGAAAATGAGATGAATCACAGAAAATTGAGTTTTAACAGAAACGAATAGGAGGAGCAAATTGAACATTTGACCAGCAAGGAATTAATTTCTAGTGAACGCCACACCCCAATATAAGATTGAGCCAAGGAAATGCTTTAGGGAAAGGAAGTTTGTTAGTAAATTAGTTATAAAAAAAACATGTCTCAGTCGAGAAATCAGTTAGAGTGGCAAGCACAGTGGGAGCGGCTTCACGCTATGTAGTGAAGCAAAGGCTGCAGAGTTTTGAGGATTTTGAGAGAATTTTGAGGAACTTTGAGAATAGTTGGAGACCACAGAGATAAAGTCAGGAGTTCCACTTTCTTGGTACATCATGCCCCCCCCCCCCAAGTCAACCAACTAATCTTTATCGACGCTGAATGCACCATCGACCTACGCTGTGAATGTGACGAGGATCTGACTGTCATGACTGAACCGGCGAGCAGCAGGACAGTAGGAAAAACTATGAGTCACGATAACACAAAACTTTAGTTTACGCCAATTTGGAGTGCAATTACAAACTCCAAATAGTCAACTGGTGTTATCGGAGATGGAGATGTTGAAGCGCCCTGTCAGACTGATACAAAGTGGAAAGTGATGGTGATGAAGAGAATAGGCCTACTGAGAGCGTGACGGCAGACCGCTCAACGGACGGCCCAGTCACACTGACGAGATCGACAGACGAGGACCTCATTCGTCGACCGAGAGTAATCATTTAAGAGGAATGACTTTCATTTACGTTTGAAAACATTTCAAGAGATGTAGTAGTCTGATATGTTAAGGGGCAAATCATTCTACTGTTTCCAGTCTTGTAAACATACTTGTATCTTTAGCGAAAACTGTTCGAGTACGTGGACAGTGATAAGTAGGCCCCTATAAATCACTCAGTCGAGTAAATTATATATGAACCAAATGGCTTCTTTTGAACATGTATTGTGTTGAAAAGTTCTTGGTAATTCTTTTCCAGGCAAAATGTGTACATGAAAATTCCGATGTTAAAAGCATGTGATGGGAAATGTAAACAGTATGTGCGAATGCTTCTATGTTTCGTGCTAAACTTGTTTGTTAGTGGGGAAAAGAAAAGAAAAGAGAAGAGAAGGATCGCTCTACCACGTCTTCATACCACAACGCCTACGGATATCTTTGTTTCACATTGTTAGTGGAGAAAAGAAAAGAAAAGAGAAGTCTCGCTTCATGAGAGATGTTCAGATCTCGCTCGACACCACAATGCCTGTAGACGGATGTCTAAGAAGAATGTGGGTTTGAATGTCTTATAGGGGCGATAGAGCACCAACAGTAAGTGCAGATTAATTGGCACGCTATCTTTTGAAGAGAAACAATACTTTGTTTCACACAAGATGAAAAAGCAGAAAGACAACTGATAATCATCCGCTCATGTAAAATCAAGCAGAAGTTTTTCAAAACATTTCAAGAGGCATCTTGGTGAGTTACAATCTGTTAAACATGCCAATATACTGTGAAAAACAAATTGAAGGCCACCTTCAATAGGCCACCTGCAATACAGCCCCGCATTTTCTGACATCACAAAAACTTTGATCAACACGTTCCATAATTATATACTCGTGATGGAGAGGGAAAATAGTAAACAACAACATTGCAAGATTGATGCATTTCTTCCAAGACAACAGACAGGAACAGATTCCACGTAGAATACATAAACATGTACTTTAATTTTTCCATTCATTTTTCCCATATCATTACACACAATCATTACACACGTATACTTGATATGGTATTCAGCTCACTGTGTGCAGACTGAGCACGACCCGATAATTCAGAACCTCTGCCTGAGAAAGGCTTGTAGCCTATCCCGCGAGTCAAAAAGAAGCTTTCTTATCATCTCACTCACTCATCATAGAGACAAGCTTGCCTTCACCCAAACTGTTTAGATATTGCCATTGGAAGACTCTGATGGTCGCATACAGTGGCTGTGCACCTATAAGAACGCTGGTCTGACCTCAGGATGTCTATCCAGTTTAGTCGTGGAGGAGATCTGTGTGCCGATCGCGTGCTTCACTGAAGACACAGATGCTGCCGTGTATTGAAATAGATCGAGGGTATAGATCTAGACCAATTTCAGCAGGTTACACTGAATCATCACTTGCTGGCAGAGAGTCTTAACCGGATCATGCAGGTGATATTACTGTACCCGCTGCCAGCGTACCCTGATTCACACATTGGATGCAAACTGGATGGCGGCATATTGGAAACAACCAATATTTGGGCATGGGGGCACAACTCTTGACCAGGCCAAAGTGTTAAGGAGTATCAAGCATAAAGAAGACAATTAGAGTAAATAGTAGTTCCACTCCTATTTGGAATTGAGGTTCCTAAACAGGTCATTGAAAAAATGCCCAAAATTTCCTGACGTAATGACCCAAACTTAATTGGATGACAATAGCAAGTTGCAAAACACAGGGTTGCTTCATGTGGAATGCATGTTATGCCTCACAGTATGTCGCTTTCCAGATGGTCCATGACGTCACTGTATGCTCCAGGACCATGAGTCATTCACCGAAACCATGCAGCCCACGAGCTTGACACTGACCAACACAGGCCCGCCAGCTCGAAACTAGGTAGCATTGCCCATAAGCTTGACACTTAGGCAAACCAGGCCCATAAGAGTCCGACACATGGGGGGAGGGGGAGGTCCACAAGACCTACACTGAATAGATTAAGCTTTCTGATGTAATACATATATTAATCTCGTGGGCCTTGTTTTCCTCGAGTGCCGAGCTCGCGGACCGCACAGCTTGTGGGCCTATTATATTTGATGTCGAGCTCATTGACCTTGTTCATCTACTAGTATAGTATTTAGGTCACGGGATGTATGACTTGTGGGCTGCGTAACTCATGGGCTGTACGACTCGGGTTGTTTGACTCGTGACGTACATGTACATCTGATGAGGTGGGCCTGTTGTTTTCTGGTTAGCATCTGTCACCCTTTCATCCAGTTCAAGGGACTTTGCCATATGCCTGTTCACAAACTATTAAGCATCAACCCAAACTATGGTACTCCTCTCCCCACCTTCCATGTTTAAGCGTACAAATTTTGTCCAGTGCAAATTGGATAATGTTGCACATAATTTCATGCAAGCTAGTCTGCATAACTAACCCAAACATAAATATTATATTTGAGGTCACTGCCATCACTGAAGACACGTAAGCTTCATTTCTGAAGTAATTGACCGCTCACATTCCTGAGACCTGTTACTATGAACCAATGCTTTGTTGAATGTGCATACAAATTGTACATACTTTGATTATAACGTCAAGGCATGATTTGTACATGATTAAACATTTAGGATTAAACCAATGAAGCCAAACATCAATATTTGCAATCCTACACAAATTTTTAGTGATATTCTAAAAGTCTGACCTCACACTGTCCTTAGAGGTCAAAGTTGGATATACACAGGGTAATGACCAATGTTCTGTGGAATGAGAAGACACTTCTTGTACAATGTAGTATAAATGTTAATAGCATAATGCATGATTGCACACCAGGTATACAGTTAACCATTGAATATACATCAACTATCGATATTTTGATATTTTGAGGTCATTGACTTGTCACAGTCCTCAGAGGTCAAAGGCAGAGACATGTAAATAATTTCCCTTGGTCTGAGGAATAGGAAAACGATTCAGTTGTAACCCAAATGAATTTTTAGGACATCGTTATGTTTATCATCAACCAATTGCACCAAATATCAAAATTCTGATAATTTGAGGTCAATAATTGACCTCTGGAGGTCATTAGAGGTCAAAGGTAGAAACCTGTTCAGGATCTATGGAACATGAAGACAATTCCGCTGTAACAAAAATGAGTTTTTAGTACATCATTACCATATTATTTAACATTAATCAATGACGTAAAATATCAATTTTTATCAAATTTTGAGGTCATTGACCTCTGGAGGTCATCAGAGGTCAAAGGTAGAAACCTGTTAAGGATCTATGGAACATGAAGACAATTCCGCTGTAACAAAAATGAGTTTTTACTACATCATTACCATATTTAACATTAATCAATGATGCAAAATATCAATTTTTATCAAATTTTGAGGTCATTGATCTCTGGAGGTCATCAGAGGTCAAAGGTAGAAACCTGTCAGGGTTCTATGGAACATGAAGACAATTCCATTGTAAGAAAAATGAGTTTTTAGTACATCATTACCATATTTAACATTAATCAATGACGCAAAATATCAATTTTTATCAAATTTTGAGGTCATTGACCTTTGGAGGTCATCAGAGGTCAATTCACACTTACCTCCCGATCTTAAAATGAATCTTATAACATGTACTAACACTGGTGAAAGTTTCATGCTTTAGTCAAATTTTGCACAATTTTTCGGCTTATCTGCTCTACTATATGTTGTAAATATGTAGCATGACATTGAAATGCCACAATGAAATCTTGTACTTTTTGTGCAGTGGTAAATTCCTTTAATAGTCACCATATATGGCAGGGACAGATCATTTACATACGTACACATTGTAGGCATATAATTATATAATGTATGTTGTACAAAGTATGCTCTTATTCAAAGTACATTGGGTAGTCTATGTACACAGCATGCACATATCCAAATATGTAAACAAGTTACAGCTGATTCAACCATTTTTCTGCTGACATGTCAATATATGGCAAATTCAGAGATAAGTAGTACAATAATAAAGCCATATATGGCTCATGCTCTATGATGTTAATGACTGACAAGCTTATAAAATAAT
The DNA here is from genome assembly GCF_964275005.1 of Diadema setosum. Lineage (NCBI taxonomy): Eukaryota > Metazoa > Echinodermata > Echinoidea > Diadematoida > Diadematidae > Diadema > Diadema setosum. The sequence goes on along the minus strand of NC_092698.1, from coordinate 25,642,854 downwards.
CATGGTACCAGGTTGTACCTGTGTGTGACTTTACACTGATTAGTCAGCAGAACTGTGAAAGCGATAGGAAGGAGATCTTGTCCTTGAAGAAATGTGAGATCTTTTTCTTTCCCCTTCCAGTGTTATGAAATGTGGATTTATGGAATTGAATGAAATTAGGGATCAGTCTTCAGTTGAAGACCAATTCCGCCAAGGGACCCGCCCAACCTGTTGTGAGCCTTTAACCATTTTATTATTGGAAATATTTTCTTCCAAGTTCGGTGCATTGCTGAGATAATAAGCAAGGGTCACAATCTTTGTCAGCAAACAAACAAATAAACAAAACAGACAAGCAAGCAAGACTAACATTGCAAATGTGTGTCAAGGTCTTGTAGAAAATTGTGTGCAAAACAGAGCAAACGCTTTTATTTATACACCAAGGTTTTTACAAAGGAGCAAATTATTTTTGATGAAGAGCATTTCATGCAATTGCTCAAAATAATGATGACAACATGAAAGTCAGTATTGTCAAAAGTAAATCTTACATGTATGAAACGATAGACGTTGTCATGAACTGGGTGCACTGAAGGCTATCTCACTGGGCAACAGCCATCGTACGGTTTAAATAACACTGTTCTTTCCAATTTCAGAACTTCACCAGCAGGGCAGTGATGGAGTCATCGGGATCGTGCCTGACAAACAAGTATTCAGAAGGCTACCCAGGTCGAAGGTGAGCACAAAAGAGAGATGGGTGTTCAGTGGCAGATGGGGGGGGGGGGGGGGAACCGCGGGGCGCAATGGGCATGCCCCCCCCCCCCCCCTTTAACATTTCCAAAATTATAAGGAGTTATAAAATCATAAAAAATATACCAAAAGTATGCATGGAATCGTGCGGTGACCAACATAAATTACATAATGTTGTATAAAATAAAATCTCCCCACCCCCCCCCCCCCCTTTACGGATTCCTGGATCCGCCCCCTGGTGTTACATACAGATAGATCTGAGATTTCAATGAGTTTCACACAGCAAGTGCAGTAATCGTCAAAATATTCAGGGCAGATTTGAGCTTGTAAAGTTCAGGGCACCACTTTTGTGTATCACAAGGATCCTGGCTTCCTTATGAGTCCAAGTATATTCTGGCAAGTAGTATGGGAAATGCATGTGGCAGGAAAATCAGCCCATCCTCAATGGGTTAAAGAACCAACCAACCCAAAACAGACATGAGAGAATTAAACAATTTAAAAGGCATGCTATTATTCAACAGTTTGCCATTATACCTGTAACACCCACCTGTCTAGTTCAAACCCGACTGGGAAAATGAGGGGAACATTCATTTCCACAGTAGATTTTATTTTGTGATGGTCATTATTGAATTGAATTTAATTGAAATAATGTTTTTTTTTTTTTTGGTGCTAAAAACAAAGCAAAACAAACAAAAATATATACAATTATATAATGGTATTAGTAAAACATAGCAGCCGACAGACTAAATTGATGTTACTTTACAATGAGGTGAAATTACACACTGAAAACTCTGGAATACAAATCTAGAAGTCTTGATCAGGTAAATGTAAACATAGCTGTTTGTACACCTGTTAAAATGAGATAAAATTAGATTACCATAAAAAATATGTACTTACTAAAATTAGATGGACATAAAATTTTTTTGAGATAATGTTTACGATAGTGAAACGTGACTATGGGTTCTAGAAATCCTTTACGATAGTAAAAGCAGAAAACATATAAATCATTTTTATGAACAGTGATGATGGAACTGATTGATACGTCAACACACTTAAATGTCATATCAGCTCCCCTTTATCTTGGAATTTGCCCACATGCATTTTAGTAATTACGTGCCAACATTATCCCGAACAGTAACCGTGCTTGCCAGTTTCAAAGTAATAAGCGATCACTTTTCCTACTTTTCTCTGTACTGGTGCTCTATTGTAACCCACAGCTTACTTGTACAGTATTCATTGTACCCCTGCTGTATGCCTGTTTAACCCGTTGAGGACGAGTCCCGAGTATACTCGGGCAAGCATCTATGGGAAATGCGTGTTGAAGCAAAATCAAACTGTCCTCAACGGGTTAAAGGGATGATACAGTTGTGAGTTGAAATGGAGCTTCAGGTTTTGAACTTATTTGTGAGATAATGAGAAACCTCCTATGAAATATTAAAGAGCATAGAGTTACTCGGAATTCAGAATTTGAAAAATTTGAATTCGAAATAGGTGAGATATCCAAAGAAAGGGAAAGAAAAGCATTGTACAATAAGGGAAAAAAAATGCTGCCTATCCCACATGTGGAGTAGGATAGGAATAAGGATTATGGTTGCCTTTTAGTTTATGGATTCTGAATGCATGTCTTGATATATTAAGTGGCAAAATCTCGAGGTTGTTTAGTACCCTTTATATTTAGCGCTTATGTATTTTAGGTGGTGTATATCCATCACTAATGCATGTGCACTTGTTTGTCTGACCTGCTGTTAAATAAGAAGAACAACTCATGTCCCACACTGAAGCTGTATTTTAATGCCTCTCCCCTCTCAGTTTGCTTGAGGCATTAAATCCTGTTTTAAATTTTGCTTGCATGCATGCCGTTTGCTGTCTTCCTCTGAGGCTGTTGTAACAGACAGCCAAAGTGATGGAGTGTTGTTTGCACAAGTGCTTTAAAAATTTACACAGTGCCTTCAAGCCTTGAAACTTTTGTCTCTTATTCCTTCGTGATATAGGTATTACGGTGGCACGTACATGATCGATGAGCTTGAACGAGTCTGCCAACAGAGGGCGCTAGATGTATATGACCTTGACCCAGAAAAGTGGGGTGTGAATGTGCAGCCATATTCTGGATCTCCTGCGAACTTCGCTGTGTACACTGGACTGTTGAAGCCACATGAGAGAGTGATGGGACTCGATCTTCCACATGGTGGACAGTGAGTTACAATGAATAGATGGGAAAGGGGGGGGGGGCAGAGAGGTTTGGAAGGAGTCGAGGGAGGGTGGGGAAGAGACGTGGAGAGGGTCGGAAGAGAAAGGAGGGGTTGGGAAGAGGCATGGAGGGGTGGGGAATAGTCATCGAGAAGGTGGGAAGAGTCATGGAGAGGGTGGGGAAGAGGCATGGAGGGGGTGGGGAGAAGCATGGAGAGGTTGGGGGAAGAGTCATGGAGGGGTGGGGAAGAGTCATGGAGGGGATGGGGAAGAGGCATGGAGAGGGTGGAAAGAGGCATGGAGAGGGTGGGGAAGAGGGGTTGAGAGGGTGGGGAAGGGGCAAGGAAGGGATGGGAAGTCGGGTGCAGGGTGGGACGAGAAAAGGAGTGGGTAAGAAGAATCTAGGAGGAGATGGAAAAAAGGCAAGGAGAGGATGAGGAAATAGGGGAGCAAAGGGAAGAGGTAAGAGGGGCTGGGAAAGAGTCATGGAGAGGGTGGGGAAGAGACCGAGAGTGAGAACGGGACAGCGTGAAGGTTGGAAGAGGCAGGTGGGGGATGGGGAAGGAGCAGAGATAATATGGGATTGAAACTCCTAGAGGATGAATGGTGGGGGAGCAGGGATAGAAATCAGGAAGAGTCAAGGAGAGGGTGAGATGTAGACAGGGAATGATGGGGAAGAGTCTGGGAGAGAAGCGTAGGGAGAGGGTCTGTAAGATGCTGGGTGAGGATGAAAACAGAAATTACCAAATGTCCTTGATTTACATTTTAGCAGGATTTTCTTCGGAAAATAATCATCTATTCATGTCAGACAAGAAAATGAGAAACCTCTAATTTGGTTGTAATGTTCACCTATTGATGTGCTTGTATCTCAAAAGTCTCTCCTTGATTGTTCTTTGGAATCTTAATGATTTTTCCGTGAGAAAGATGCTGGGAGATGCTGAGACCTGTAGTCTGCAGTCTCTATGTAATTTGACATGATTTCAGCAACATGTAACGCAACACATTGTTCCTACCTTGATCAGTGAATATGAATTAGAGCTGACTATAACATTTCAAACCTTGCATATTTCCAGTTAATTTCCTGCAGATGCATATTTATGTTACATTTATTGGACTCCAATCTTTCTTCTTTTATTTTCAGTTTGACCCATGGCTTCATGACCCCAACCAAACGAATCTCGGCTACATCGATTTATTTTGAGTCCATGCCATATAGGCTAAATGTGAGTTATCATTTTGAAAAGTGGTTGTGCTTTTGTTTTATTGCACTTTTTGTTAGCTGTTGTGTTAGACTAAATGTGAGTTATCATTTTGAAAAGTGGTTGTGCTTTTGTTTTATTGCACTTTTTGTTAGCTGTTGTGTTAGACTAAATGTGAGTTATCATTTTGAAAAGTGGTTGTGCTTTTGTTTTATTGCACTTTTTGTTAGCTGTTGTGTATCTTGAAACTCTCAGTTCCTATGGAGTGTGTTACTGTAATACTTAACTGTACCTTCACGCAACACACACACACACACACACAAACACACACACACAAAAAGATATTATTGTAGTCAAAAGCATGTAGAGTTGACAAAATATCTTCATGTAAACCAGTTTTGAATTTCAACCATATTAGCCAATACTTTAGAGTTTAAGATTGGTCATTTACTTCCTTATCTGGCTTGATGTAATGAATTGGTTTAACAAATACTTATTGTCAACACTTAAAAAATTAGAAATGATGTTATAGTTTTCTATTATAGTCACGAAAAATGACTTATTCAAACAAAATGCAAAGTTTAACATATTATACAAGTTGATGAGTTGACTAACTCATGCCGTACAACATTCTCTGCTTGCTAGCATGCATGTTCTTGTAGCGCAGAATGAAGACTCATCCGCTCTATCACATTGGAGATTCTAGATGAAACAAAACAAGACAAAACTAAGAAATCATGGTGCATTATCATCTTGATGCAGTATGAAAAATTCATCCGGCATTCAGAGGTAGATCTGGATATATTCATAGCGAGGTGCTGGTCATGAACTCCTGTAGAAATGATGTTGCTTTCTCAATGAAAGATTTGCCTGTTTTAGAAGCGAAATTACTTCTTGTGAATGTCTTTGTATGCTGGAGTTGCCTTATGAAATGGTCATCTTTAGCAGATGTAATTCAAATCTTTCCGAGCAACCCATGAGTAAATATCATGCTGTATCGTATGTCTACCGAATTAGCCGTTAGTTTACAGGTATTCAACAAGGAGCCTATGCTAATGCAAGATCCCCCATTACAGTGTATGTGACAACTTTGACTTTGCATACATGTATGCAGTATTGAATCATTCAAAAACCTAATTTAAAATTTGCTTTCCTAAGTGGCCTCCACATGCAGCTCGTTATCTTTTTTTGTCCTAAAGTCAGAAAGTTTTGGTAAGGGTTTGAGAACCCGTCTGGCACCATTTCATATTTGCTTGCAATATATCGAAAGAGTCTACCAAGAAACTTACCTGGCTGACGCGATTTGCCGGGATGATGAGTCGTTTTGGAGTATTTTGAGATAAAAAATAAAAGTCGGTTTACCGACTTTTATTCCAGAAGGATCGATACTAACTCGGTCTCAGGGAAAACTCGACCCTATTTCAGACAATTTACACGCAGTTCGTGATCGCCACATTCTACTGTATATTAATTGAACAGACAGGAAAGTGCGTGCTAATCCTGTACAAAACAACGCGCGGTCCTCAAGCGTATACGCACATCACCTGAGTTGCTAAGACACGCTGTCTTCGAAGTTGTTGTTGTTTATCAAGCGTCTTTGATTGTTTTTAGAGGAGCTTGATAGGCGCACACTAATTTTGCATGCACGCCATAACAAAGAGGTTTTTTGATGCGCGCGTTGTATCAACTCGGACCATTACTGCGAGTAGCCAGAACGCGAAGCGCTATACAGGCCGCTCCGGATCCCATAGTACAACACTGTACAATCCAGAGGGACAACCAAGACAACTCAGCCCGCCATCAAAGCGAGGCCGAGTTGTCCCCGAGTCTGAGTTTAGCCTGACTCCGCTCGGGTAAGTTCTGAGACTGAATCTTTTTGGTTAATATTTCGCATTTTCGTCGTTACCCATCGAATATCTTGTTATTACAGCGTTATTCCGCACATTTCTTAGGGACACATTCACATTTGAGAGCGAAATTTGACAACTTGTGCAGGCGTACCAGAACTATGTTTTGGCTTGAAGGAGATTGAGTTGTTGTAATCGGTATTAAATCCATGTCATTTACACAGGAAGAGACTGGCCTGATAGACTACGACAAATTGGCTGAGACTGCCCGTCTGTTCCGCCCTCAGATGATCATTGCTGGATACTCCGCCTACCCTAGGATGTTGGAGTACGACAGATACCGTTCTGTAAGTGCATGCAAGTGGGCAGAGGCCACCTTCACCAGGTCCCCATTTCATAAAAGATGTTAGAATTAAAACTCTTGCTAGAATAGCAACTTCCCATAGCAACAGCCAATCAGGAAGTAGGATTCTTAACATTACCATGACATTTTGCCATTGCAGCTGAGGATTGTTACCATAGCAACTTTTTATGACATTTTTATGGCATTTTTTATGACATGGGGGCCCTGCAATGGGCCGAATGCATAAAACAAGCAATTGCTTGTAAGCAATTGCTTCAAGCAAAAGCACAAGCTCGACTAGCAAAAGGTCTAGCTCAAGCAATTGCTTAAATTCATATGCATAACCTTTTGCTTATGCTAATACCTTTTGCTTGTCCCGCACAAGCAATTGCTTGCGTTTTCAACAAAAGGGACAAAAGGGCATGTGTGTGTGGAAACATTTCCTGACATAGCAGAAGAGGTATGAAATGCACACACAGACACATACACACACATCCATACACACACACGTATTACTGGCTGATTCCCATCACTGCAGCTTGTAGTAGCCCGGATCTGCCAGATCGCACACGGAGAGCTGAGGTCTCCTTGCTCTCCACCGAAGCCAGACATCCTACCTGATTTTCATCACATTTTGCGTGCTAACCACTGAACATTCCCGTTGTTGAAATGAAAAAGTGTCTTACACTACTCAGGAGTAATTTCTTGTAGATTTATACCATTCCTTCACAAGTGTGGTCTTTCCTTCATGAATATGAAAATGATTAAAAAAGGGAACGTTCCGGTAATAAGCAAAAGCTCAAGCTCATTTTACAGAGCTTGGAAAATCGTAAGCAATTGCTAGCAAGAACTAGCAAAAGGTATGCTTTATGCATACGTTTTTAAGCAAATACTTGGTCTCTCAGCAAATGCTGGAGGGCAGCAAGCAATTGCTTGTGCTTGCTAGCAAAAGCTTCTGCTCGCAAGCAATTGCTTGTTTTTATGCATACGGATTCGAGTAAAAGGCTAGCACAAGCAATTGCTAGCGTTTATGCATTCGGCCCATTATGTCTTCACTGTTATAATTACTTTGATTATCGTCACGTGTGTTCACTTTCACACTTAACCCGTTGAGGACGAGTCCCGAGTATACTCGGGCAGGTGTCTATGGGAAACAAATGCGTGTTGTAGCAAAATCAGTCCGTCCTCAACGGGTTAACAAAACTTATGGTTCCAATACCAGAGGAAAAGTTTCCTCAGAACTTGTGATCCTTATACCATGGACCTTCGGGTAGTAGGTCCATGCTTATACCTTCGATTGATTAAGTGTTGATGTTGCACATTTCTTTCAAAGAAGCTGTACTATGAGAGGGTGAAGACAGCAAGAGTTGTCTTTGAATTGTATGTACCAAAGTATAAAATTGTGTACAAGCACATGTACAAAAGAACATGTCAACTAGAGCTTTCCTGTAAAAGGCACAGAATAAATCTAATGCTGTAATATTACTGCCTGATGCCTTGGTGTAATGACCCACAATTACCCATGGTTATAAGGAATTCATTGCGTAGAGTTGACTACTTCTTGTCCGCCCATTCTAGATCTGTGATGATGTTGGTGCAGTCATGTTGGCAGACATGGCGCACATCAGCGGCCTTGTGGCAGCAAAGGTCACGCCATCTCCCTTTGACTACGCTGACGTCGTCACCACAACAACCCACAAGACTCTGAGAGGTGCAAGGTAAGGTGCTCTCCCATTTACATATTTTGCCTTCAGTATAGAAGTTTACTTTGTTTTTTTTATGCCTCTGCCACGAAGTGTCGCCAGAGGCAATATGTTTTCGGGTTGTCCGTCGGTCCTTCCGTCCGTCGGTCCTTCCGTCCGTCCGTCCTTCCGTCCGTTATCAATTTTGTGGACAGCGTATCTAAAAAAACTGTAGAGGCTTCTTAATGAAACTTGGCATGTATATGTATGAGTGGGTGAAGTTGTGCCTATCAACTTTTGGGTGCACATGGTCAAGGTCAAAGGTCAAAAGGCCAAGGTCAAATGCTCAAAATTTCACTATTTCCCCTATATCTATGCAATGCCTGGAGGTATCTTCTTGAAACTTGGTGTATACATGAACTACCAAATAAAGATTCCCCAGAGAGAGCTTTGGGTCATAAGGTCAAAGGTCAAGGGTCAAAGGTCAAGTGAAAATGTTAAAATTTCACTTCTCCATATCTCAAATATTTCAAGGTATCTTCATGGAACTTAGTATCATATGCATGTATTGACTGGCAGTGATCATGTAGGGAATTTAGGGGTCATGGGTCAAAGGTCAAGGTCAACTCATCAAAATGTCATTATTTCTCTCTTATCTATGCAATGCCTGCAGTATTTTTTGTTGAAACTTAGTGTATGTATGTATTATTCAATACAGATTCTCTTTGAAGTTTCTTGCCCAAAGGTCAAAAGGTCAAAGGTCAAGTGAAAGTGCTAAATTTCACTTCTTCTTTAAACTTATAAAAGGGTCAAAAGTTGGGTACAAATCCTCAAATCCCCAAATACCTGCACTCTTAGACAGTGTAGCCATTCATCCAAATAAACCTAGTTCAAGGAAAGTGAACACTCAATGCATTTGTGACAAACCTGTCATTTTAATATTTTGCCAGTTACGTGAAACTGTCATCACACATTGTCAAGACATTGTGCTATAGACCTATTCGGAGAACCATGCATTATGGCGGAGGCATACCAGTCGCCAAAGCGACATTTCTAGTTTGTGCTTGTTTTTGTGTCTGTGGGCAGTATTACTTGAAAAGTTACGAAGGGATTTTGATGATATTTCGATGAAATGGGGCGATTGTGGTAATAGGAACAGGTAATTACCTTTCACTGGTTATCAGGATGCACATTCAGAATTATTTTGAAAGTATGCCTTCACAGTTGTGTGGCATTAGTGACCATAGTATGGGAGCAATTTGTGTTCTCTGAGTGCTTCTAGTTTAAAAGCATGTACCTTGTGGCAGATGAGACAGTATTCCTGTATTATCAGTATTCCTTTATCATTTTTTTTTTTCTGTTTGTTACATTTCTCTTTCTTTGACTCTGAAATGCGCCATGTCTGTCATTCCCGTCAGCCATGTTCAATCCCAAGTCCGAATACCAGTGCTCAGCCCGATACGAAAATGTATGAACCCTAAAAAGCCTGGGCTATTTTTGAGATTTTGAGAATTTTTTAGGAGATTTGGCATGCACCTAGTATATGACCATGAGGCCCCCCCCCCCCTAATCTTTTTAGGGTGAAGAGATTAAACACGTCATGTGTGTGTTTGCCCTTGATTGATTCTTTTTCAATCCTTATGCATAGGATATTCCAAACAAATAATGAAGAGATGTGCAGCAATCATTATCCAGATTGTAAGGCAGGTCTGCCCATGAGAATGGATAATTACACCTTCCTGTGTGGCGATGTAGGAAGTGCAACCCTGGATAGTTTTATATCTTGTCTATCGGGCTGCGTGTCTGTTTATTGGAATTTACAAGGAAGCTAAACTCCAGGAAGTGTTTGATTAGCATATCAGTCACACTTTGAACGATAATGAACTGTGATGGAAAAAGCTTACATTTTGATTTATTAAGTTATATTCTTTAAAGGGGATGGCTAGTAACTGATCAGTGGGAATCAGTGGGAATGCTGGGGGATGATTGTTCCAATTTTTGTGGGATTCATTTAAGAGTACATTATATATCTATTGTTGTGTGAAATTTATTTGCTTCAGAATGGTCTCATATTCAAGTAATGTGCAGTTTAATGCCCCGTCACTGTACAGGCATGCTAACCTGGAAACATTAAACTGCACATTACTTGAATATGAGACCATTCTGAAGCAAATAATTTACACACCACAATAGATATATAATGTACTCTTAAATGAATCCCACAAGGATTGGAACAATCATCCCCCTACATTCCCACTGATCAATTACTAGCCATCCCCTTTAAAGGCCCAACTCAGGGCTGAATTTGAACACTTCCAAATTTTTGCTGAGTGATATGAGTTGTATTATGATTCAATTTAAGACTTTCAGGAAATTCTGCAGAGTAATTCCTGGGATTTAGTTTTTTTTTTTGTTTTGTTTTTTAACCCTATTCTAACTGGGGGGGGGGTCAAATTGACCCCCCCCCCTCGATGTTTCGCGCCACGATTTCGCAACGCGCAAAGATTTTGCCGCGTCGTTTCACGACTTTTTTCATTGAAGTCTCCCGCATATTTTGAGACCAAATTTGCGACGTCCGGGTACACCGTTTTGAAGTTACGTAATGTTTTGCATATGCATGTCAACCAAAAAACAGCTCAAATTCATGATATCGTGTGCAAATCCAATGCAAATTGTGTTTTTTGGTTAAATTGATATAAATTAGATTATTTCAACTTTTAACCATTGAAATTAATCAATTCTAGTGTAGATAAGCCTGGAAGAGTGCCTGCAACAAATTTTGGCAAAAAAACAATAGAAAACAAAAGGTCGAAAAAACAATAAAATACATAAGAAATTAACAAAACAATAAAAAACAAAAGAAATTGATTTCGATTGTGCTAATTTTTTTCAAGAAAATTGTTTGATGTATCTTGAGGAATTCTGACACAAAAATTTAGCAATCCTCCAGTCTTTTTAATGGAGTTATAGGTGAAAATATGATTTCATGCACAAATTTGCATAATTAATTTATCAAAAATAGAAAGGCAATATTTTTCTATTGTATGACCATGTTATCTTGTAGTTTACATCCAGCTCTATCTTCAGGCAAAATTTCGCGGCGATCACACGATCGGTGGCCGAGATCTGAAGGGGGGGTCAAATTGACCCCCCCTCAGTAAAAACTTGGTCTCAAATAGCCCAGTTAGAATAGGGTTAAATCGTTGATATCAATTCCAGACTTTCATTAAATTTGACAATAAATAAAGTACAATCAGTTCAGTGAACGTATCTAATTTAAGGTGATGTCACTGACACTTATGAAAACAAAACTTTGGAAAACTATATACCAGTTAACAAAGAGAAAGAAATTGCCTTTCATATAAGATGTAAATCAGCGCCATGTCATGAATTATGCGACGTCATACGATTTTAGTATTTTCATATGATTTACATATTTATGAATAATCACATCACTTATTCAAAAGAAACCACTAATGAAAAATATCCATAGCCTTTATACAGGAAAACAACTATCAATTTTGAAATCTTCATAATGTAAGCTTTCCAATGGTGTATAAATCATAGGGTATAATGCTTACAAATATGAGGACATAATTTATCGATCTGCGCATTGATGTAGACCTATTCTGTCAGCAGCCTGCTGTAAACCTCTGAAGTGAATACAAATCCAAGTGAAAATATCAGTAACAGGAAGTGATGCCAAGGACTATGGAATATCAGGTCAGAGTTCACAGGCTATAATAAGCTATATAAATGACATCATTGTCTGAGCCATTTCTGCTACGGATTATCCCATAGATCAGTGTTCGCAGCGTTAGCGTGAACTATGGGATATCCTGTAGATTGGTGGATATTGGTTAAGAAGGATGTTTTTTTGCTTGTTAGTTTCTTAATCAATGGTCCTTATAGAATGTCCTTATAAAAGATGCAGGAGATGTGATTGTACTTGACGTGTACAGTGTAGACTAAAATGATGTGCACTAGGAATGTGAAATACTGTATGTTTTGCTATAATCCTATAATTTTGTTGTTGAATCAACAAGCACACACAAAAAAAAGAAGAAAATGAAATGAATGAAACAAACCTTTGGCAGGGCTGGACTGATTTTCTACCGTGTCGGCAAGAAGGGGACAAACGAAAAGACAGGCAAGGACATCATGTACAACTACAAGAGTAAGATTGATGAGGCCCTCTTCCCAGGACTCCAGGGGGGTCCCCACAACATGCAGATTGCTGGAGTGGCTGTAGCACTCAAGCAGGTGAGCCAAAGAGAGCATTGGTGGTCGTGACATCCCTTTAAGGATTACTGGTAGTCACAAAGTCTTTGTAACTGTAGCCACTGATGGAGTGATGTTAGATTCTGAATTCAGCACTTTGCAGAGCTGCCAAGTATCCCTGATTCTGCAGGAGTCTTCTTGAAAATGTCAAAATCTGTTCATGTCTGAATAAGAGAATGTTTAAATCTCCCTGATTTGGGAATTATTTTTGCCTATTGAAATGCATATAACACACAGATATCTCCCTGATTGCTGTGTGAAATCTCCCTCATTTGGATGTGGGAATGTTGGCAGACCTGCACTTGACTTCACTTGCAGAGACAATAAATGTGTGACTGTAAAAACATAAGTTCTGGTGATAAAAGAGTTAAATATTTGTTTTATTGCAACTGTACCTCTGGTTGTATAACAGCATCAGATCAATAATTTGACATTCGTCATGGTTGATGCACCAACATGCGTATGATTGTAATAATGTCAGTTCTGGGTTGAGTGCCAAGCTTTGGGTATTAGCAGCAACTTATTCATGGTCTAAATGTCAGTTCAAGAATTAACAGTTGGCCCTGGTTGACATAGCAAAGTAAGTGTGGTCATAGCAACATTGATTCAGATATTAACATACATTATTTATTTATTCATTCATTACTGGCATTAAATGCGAACACTAAATCTTGGGTACAGTAACAATGTCTGCAAGTAAAATTTATTCCTAGTTAATGAAGCAGTGTTGAAAGGAGCAAGTAAACATAAGACTGAAACAAAACAGAAAAAATTCTTTGTCAGCTCACTGTCAGTACTAGGGATATCCATGAATTTGAAGCAAGCAGTAGGAGAATAATCCATTTTGTGTATGGATGATGCTATCTCAGGCCAAGTCCCAGATGTTCCGGGATTACCAGGTGCAAGTCATCAAGAACGCACAGGCTCTTGGTGCCAGGCTGATGGAGAAAGGATTCACTCTGCTTACAGGTTTGTATTCCAACTCCCCATTCCTTACGCCCCACCCTCATCTCATTCTTCTGTTTTCTCTCTCTCTCTCTCTTTCATGCTATTGTATGAGTGGTTATTTTCGCGAGGGTTTAATTTTTGCAAATTTCGCGAATCACAGTTGGATCGCGAATATAACAACACAAGAAAGTGTCGCCATACACTTGAGTAACAATGCATGCAAGATAGTGTTGGTGTCAATTTGTGAAAACAACATCTCGCAAAAATGTCTGTGATCTTCTAATTCGCGAAAATATCTGTACGCGAAAATAACAGATTATACAGTACTTTAAATTCATGTCTTGACAAAGTGATAAAATACCACCCTTATTTAGGAATTGTGTTTTTACATGTTAAAATGTATGTAAGACACAATTCCCCATAGTTGCTGTCCAGAATGTCCTCTACTTTGATTTACTTTACTTAATTGTGAGCAGCCCTACACATTGCACAGAAACTCAGGTGCATCCTTTACATTTTGAAGTACAAGTCTGGCTGCTTCATGCCCACGGAACATCAGCTTCAGTGATATGTTTTTTCTTTTATAGACATTATCATTCAAGTTCTAGAAGGGATAACTTTATGTGGTCACTAGCTGGAAGCATTTAAGGTCTATTTTGGTCAGTTTTAGTTGCAGCAGTCTATTCATAAATCTCTAATATTCCAGAAAATGCTTATCTTACATAGCTGTGGACACTTTCATGATAAATTTCTGAGGAACAGTAACTTTGTTTATCAGTAGTGATGCCTCCAGAGCATCACTTTGCATACTTAGAAATGGAATTTCCCCTTGTTTTGATGCAGCAGATGTGTCATGTGGTGTTCTAGTCTTTTCAGCTTCTAGGAACTGCCACAGTTATGTAATATGGAAACTTCAAACATCATGGGCACTTAACCTGTAGCATCAGAGGTTGGGTCGCCCATCGGCTAGCAGTAGCCACCATGGTAGTGGGTAGAGCTTGACTCATGTATGCAGGGGCAAGTCTGAATACATGTAAGTCCATTCCACATAATGTTTGCAAGGTCTTATTGTTCATTCTCATTTTGATAATCTCTGTGTTCATTTCCCAGGTGGCACTGACAATCACCTTCTTCTTGTTGACCTTCGACCCATGGGTCTCGACGGAACCAAGGTAGAACTGATTCTGGAGAAGATCTCCATCACAGTCAACAAGAATACGTGTCCGGGCGACAAGAATGCCTTCACCCCTGGCGGCATGCGACTTGGTGAGTTTTTCTTTAATGGCCTTTAGCATGCTACGATAACCTGCAGCTTTTGACATGTTTCAATTTTTAGCTCACCTGAGCCGAAGGCTCAAGTGAGCTATTGCAATCGCTACTCGTCCCGCATCCGTCGTCTGTCATGCGTCGTGTGTAAATGTTTTACATTTTCATCTTCTTCTTGAAAATCCCAAGACCGATTTTCACCAAACTTGGCAGGTAGCATCCCTAGGGGATTAGGATCTCAATTTGTTAAAATGGGCACCATGCCCCACCCAGGGGGCCCCCAGGGGGCCCCAGGAGACCCCAAACCCCCGGAAATTAAAGAATCTTTACAAATCTTCTCTAGAACCAGAAGTGATAGAGCTAAGTTCATACTATAAATTAGTACATTAATGACATTAATGACTGTAGTTCCAAGTTTGTTCATGGCAGATCCAGGGGTGCCCCCTCTTGCTTGGGGGGGGGGGGGGGGGGGGGGGCGGGGGGGGGGGGGAGGTACATTTTCATCTTCTTCTTGAGAACCCATGACCCATTTTCACCAAACTTGGCAGGTAGCATCCCTAGGGGGTTAGGATCTCAACTTGTTAAAATGGGCACCATGCCACACTCAGGGGCCCCCAGGGGGCCCAACCTCCCCCCAAAAATTAAGGAATCTTTAAAAATCTTCTCTAGAATCAGAAGTGATAGAGCTAAGTGAATACTACGAGTTAGTACGTTAATGACTGTAGTTTCAAGTTTGTTTGATAGCAGATCCAGGGGTGCCCCCCCCCCCCCCCCCCTTGCGGGCAGGGGGAGGGATGGGGAGGTCCAAATTGGGACATAAATGTACATTTTCATCTTCTTCTTGAAAGCCTCATGATGGATGTTCACCAAACTTGGCAGGTAGCATCCCTAGGGGGTTAGGATCTCAATTTGCTAAAATGGGCACCATGCTCCTGCCCCCCCCCCCCCCATCCCCCAAATTAAGGAATCTTAAAAAAGAGTGTTCTTCTCTAGAACCAGAAGTGATAGAGCTAAAATTGATACTATGAGTGGGGGGGGGTCCGACTTAGGGCCCTAATTGTACATGTTCATCTTCTACTTGAGAATGCCTGGCCAAATTTTGGTAGAGCTGTGTGTAATTTAGATTAATGACTGTGTGAAAGATGAACTTGTGATACTCAGGTGAGCGCTAGACCCATGGGTCTCTTGTTAAATGAATTCACTCTTCATGTAAAAAGCAAAAAAAGAAAAAGAAAAAAAAAGAAGAAGGAATAAATGGATAGATGTATAGAGCTGCAGTATGTGCTCAGTGTTTACGTCAATCAAAGTCATGACATAAACTTTGAGTTGTGTGAATACATGACATCATACTACATTGCAATTTTTAAAAGGATTAATACCCATGGACTTGATACATTAAGATATTTCAGTCTGACTTTGTCGTCAACTTATGACTACTTTTATGTAACTGTTGTTGTCATTATTTGTGGCTTTGGTATCAGGTACCCCTGCTCTGACAACAAGAAATTTCAAGGAAGAAGAATTTGTGAAGGTCGCTGATCTCATTGCTGAGGCAGTCAACCTCTCACAGGACATTGTCAGCAAAGTTGGTGAGTAGCAAAGACAAGTTTTTATTTTGGTGACATTTGACGCTGGGTATTTCCTTTTGAATGGAAAGTCAGCTGCCACCATTGCAACAGTCAAAATTACGAACTGATCATCTCTGTCGGTGATTACCTTTGCCCAAATTGCATTTTTATTTGACATAAAGAGATGGCTGTATAAATGTGTATATCTCCCATTGAAAAGAAATCTTTCAATAGGCCTGTTTTCATTAGACCAGAGTTCAAACTGACGCACTATTTTGCGGTTCTAGGAAAAGGACTCTACATAAAGCTCTGTGGGCTCAGCAAGAAAATTTCAGGCTGATGGAGATGCAACCGAAATAGCGTGCTAATAGTCCAAGAGCATTAGGTCAAAATAGGCTCAAACCTGGACATTTTTGGTAACAAGCTGATTTTTTCAGGATAGGTCCAGAAATATGTCTAGAATAACATACTGAAAGTCCTCATAAATCCTCCTTGAGCGTTTTCTGCAATCAAAGATGGCGTCCAAAATGGCCGCCATTTCCTGAAATTCTTATAACTTTTCAACCACAGAACGCAAATCCAAAATTTCAATGTCTAAATATATGTTTTGAATCATGAGGAACTCAATGAAATACATGTAAGAGATATTGATGCACACAAGTACCGTAATCCAAGATGGTGTCTAAAATGGCCGCCATTTCTGGAAGTGCCTGTAACTTTTCAACCAGGTAACCTAAATACAAAAATTTAATGTCTAAACATATGTTTTTAAGGATGAAGAACTCAATAAAATACATATTAAGAGATGTTGACGCACACAAGTACCGTAATCCAAGATGGTGTCCAAAATGGCCGCCATAACCTGAAATTCTTATAACTTTTCAAACAGGTAACCCAAATAAAAAAGAAATAAATATCTAATTGAGATTGTCTTTAATGAGTTTGAGGTGACAAAAAATGATGTCAAGTATCAAAACTCAATGCGATCGTAAAATTTGCTTTGTGTTTGCTCTGTGTTGTGAGCTGCTCAGGGACAGTCCTGTCGGGGATCATGAGTAGCGAGCGAGTAGCGCGAAATGGTAAATTCGTGATTTTTGTAAGCATCAAGCAATATTTATGGCATTTCTTCCTTAATACTAATTGCCGAATTTGGTTCGCAGTTGCATTGCTGAGGAGTTGAATCATGTCACAATTCATTTCTGTAACCTAAAATATCTAAGTGTAATTTTCAGGTCAAAAACAGTGCGTGGCCCCAAATCCTGGATTGCACTTAGCTTTCTATTCATTACAAGAGACGCATCAGGAGGGTAGATTGCGAAGGAGCTTATTTTGTGGTCGTAGCGCGACGGCCACCAAGTAAGCGCCTTTTTGTACATGCAGTCACGCAGTCTAAACTAGTGATTGTACACCATCGCTAACCGTCGCTGGGTGTCCTTTGACGTTGGAAATTGAAAGAAATTTGCGGAAGCATCGCACCGCGTCACTCTCCGCCTCTACTTTACCAGGTGCTCCTAAATATATGTTTTTATGGAAGTATGTGGTCATAGGGTTGCCCGCTCCCATATGAGGGAAATTTTTGTATTTTCAGGTCTGTTGCACCCATTTGGTGAAATATCTGGTATTTGATTTCTGTTTAAAAACGTTAGGAAAAATATATGTTACGGAAAGTGTCAGAGCGGGGGGAGTGTGGGACGACAAAACTCCTTCCCATACGATGGAGATTTTGGCATTTTCCAATTTGAAATTCAGAGATATAGGGCACTCTTTTGGTGAGATATTTGTTATTTCTTTTTGTCATATAAGTAAGAAACTATATATATTTATGGAAATATGAGGGGGAGTTGTATGAGGTGAAGCACCCTCCCACAAAGGGAGATTTTTTTTTTTTTAAGTGTAAGTAGAATAAAGACTAGTACATTCAAGGCAATGAGCGAGTGGAGGATGGGGAGGGGGGGGGGGAGGGACCTCTTTCGACTAGAGGGAGTTCTTGCATTTTTATGATCATCATTTAAGGGAATGGCTAATAACTGATCAGTGGGAATGCTGGGGGATGATTGTTCCAGTCCTTGTGGGATTCATTTAAGAGTACATTATATATCAATTGTTGTGTGAAAATTATTTGCTTCAGAATGGTCTCATATTCAAGTAATGTGCAGTTAAATGTTTCCTGATCGCCCCGTCACTGTACAGGCATGCTAACCTGGAAATGAAGGGGTGGGGGGATGCATCCCATCCAACCTGTAGGCCAACCCATGTTATGCACATTTAAGGGAAATATTCCACTGAGTTGTTGAATCTCTAACGTTATATTGAATTTCTTTGTCTCTTGAAACGGGCTAAAAACAGCAATGTTTTGATAAAACAAATAGCGGCCATTTTGGACAACATTTGGTTTTCGGGAAGAACTTGTGTGGTTTTATTGGTACTTATGTGCTTTATGATCTCTGAATGAGTGCTTTATGATCTCTGAAGAAGTAATTCATTGGGTTCCTTATGTCTCAATGTATATATTTAGATATTTCAATGCGTATCGCGGTTACATAGTTGCAGGGTTATGAGAAAACATGAAATGGCAGCCATTTGGACACTATTTTTTATGCCTCCGCCACGAAGTGGTGCCGGAGGCATTATCATTTCTGAAAGTGCTTAAGTGCTTTATGTGTGTTTCAAAATCTCTGAATAAGTATTATATTTGGTTCCTTGTCACTCAATTCATATTTTTTTTATATTCCAAGTGTGTACATGGGAAATCTATTTTGCAAAATCATGAGAAAAAAAATCAGGAAATGGCGGCCATTTTGGACGCCGTCTTGGATTACGGTACTTGCGTGCTTCAACAACTCTTAGTATGTACTTTATTGAGTTCTTAACGCTTAAAAACATATACTTAGACATTTCAATTTTGTATTTGGGTTACCTCGTTGAAAAGTTATAAGCATTTCCGGAAATGGCGGCCATTTTGGACGCCATCTTGGATTACGGTACTTGTGTGCTTCAACAACTGTTAGTATGTACTTTATTGAGTTCTTCACGCTTAAAAACATATATTCAGACATTTAAATTTTGTATTTGGGTTACCTGGTTGAAAAGTTATATGCATTTCCTGAAATGGCGGTCATTTTGGGTGCCATCTTGGATTACGGTACTTGCGTGCGTCAATATCTCTTGAAATGTATTCAATTGAGTGCTTCATGCTTCAAAACATATAAAGACATTTAAATTTTTTATTTGGGTTCTGTGGTTGGAAAATTATAAGAATTTCAGGAAATGGTAGCCATTCTGGACGCCATCTTGGATTGCAGAAAACACTCAAGGAGTATTTATGAGGACTTATAGTATGTTATTCTAGACATTTTTCTGGACCTATCCTAAAAAAATCAGCTTGTTACCAAAAATGTCCAGGTTAAACTAATACTCTTGGACTATAATTTGTGAATTCGCGCGCTATTTCACAAGCTAGACCAGGAATTTGGGGAAAATTTTCCCAATCAAATAATGCTCTATTTGTGTCTTTGTTGCACAAATAGCAGGTTATTTTGACATTGCGCTAATTTCCTAACCACAGAATAGTGCATTGTTTTGAAACTTTGACCTGCTGAAGACAAGCCTAATGGCTTACTTTTGCAGAGATGAAAAATTGCTATTTTTTTGCAGCATTTTGTATTGCATTTTTGTTTTGCAAAAAATGCCGCAGGTTTTTTGCAGAAGTGTATGTGCAGGGAAAGTAAAAATATTGGATTTAGTTTTCACTGAAAAATACACTTTTTACAGCCTTCAGAATGCTACAATGCTGTTTACAAGATTGGCATCCCTACTTTAAATCCAGTACAACAAAGTCAGAATATCTTTGGAAAATTGACAAGTCACAATTTTCCCTCTGTTTCATAATAAGCGAGACAGATAATGTATTGGTGCCATCCTCTCGATCAAGATAGGAAGTTTCTGTTGTAGGAGTGTCACAGAACCTGTGTGGCCAGCGAGAAGTTGTAGTTACTGTAGCTTATGAGAAGAGCACTCTTTTTTGTTCAACACGCCCAGGAGTTAGAATAAGGTGAAACTGAAAGTATGGATGAAATGTTCTATTTAAAAAATGTGCAAAATTAGGTATAATATAGAATATTAAAATATTACAATTTCTATCATGAAAACAGCAGTTCATTTTGTCTTTAACATTTCATATGCTCTCAATTTATTCATTTATTTATATATTTATTTATCTATCTATTTATCTATTATTGCTATTTTTTGAAATATAATTAGGTTTCATTTATTTTTTATTTTATCATTATTGTTTCTTTTTTGTATTTCAAGGCAAGAAGCAGAAGGATTTCAGGGAGCACCTGACCAATGATGCAGAGACAGGCAGCAAGATTGCTGATCTGAAATCGCGCGTGGAGAGCTTCGCCCGCCAGTATCCCATGCCTGGATTGTAAGCTCACACCTCTCCAGAGCTTGTGCAAACACTGCAGCAATCACTCGGGGCAAGATACCCTCACACCTTATTGCGCTGGACATTGCTAACCACAGCCATACTCCGTGAGCAAATTTAAACCATCCGATTTCCAGACTGCCCTTAGTGAATATATCACCACATTCTCTTCATGGTCATTCTGTCTCATTTGCGTGGTCTAGCAAACATTTTCGTATAAAAGCACCGTAAAGATATGCTTAGCTTTTTGTATTAAAAAAAAAGAAAAGAAAAAAAAGATGAAAATTCAAAAGCTGTATAGTTTTTAATTGCCACACGGTATGGGAGGTGGATGTCAAAATTTTGTCACGCAAATGCTTGCACATTTTCCAGTCACACCCTAAGAGAATTTGGGAGATCTGCTGGAGAGACTTCTAAAGTCTGCTTCTTGTACCACAATATGCTGTCAGCAATTTCAGATGATATATACATTTATTTTATGTCATCAAGTTGCTATGCATTCTTGTGTGATTTTTTTTTTTTTCCTGATCTCTTGGATGACTGTGAAGCCAACCTTTTGAGAGTATGTATCAAACTATTTTTGTAGATGCAGACCTGGCAGCTTGTTTTTATCTATTTTTCATCTATTTAAAGCCTTGGGAAAGATGAATGCAAAAGTGTATTTAACAACTTATCTTAGGTCTAGCTCTTCTTTCTGCACATGTGCTATATCTGTATCAAAGTAATTGTGGTTAGTGTGTAGTGATTGCTTGCTGTGGTGAGATGCTCGCCAATTTTCCAGAAAAAAATTCGCAATCGTTTTGCTGGTCTGTTTGACTTTGAGGAGATTGGCTTCTGTTTTTTGGTGGGTTTTTTTTTTGGGGTGTGTTTTTTTTTGTTCTTGAATATGATACTTGGCTTTTTAATAATCCATGTCGCATGGGATATGTATAGACTGTGATATAATTATACTTTTGTGTCGTGGAACATGGGAATCCTAACTGAAACAGTTTAGAATCCCATCATGTTTGAAAGGCCCTCCATATTTAGAATTGGGAGGTGTGACTTTTATCCAGAAATTGTAATTAACATTCTAACACAATGAGCATTGTCAATAGTAGCCTTTTACAGAAATGTCTAACACATTATAGGATAAATATGTAAAATATGATATAGACCATTGGTGCCACAGGATTAACTCTTTAATATGGATGATGGCCCACTCTTTTTTTCATTCTTTCAAAGTAGAGAACTGTACACTTCCCTCAGTACTATGAAGCACTTCAGAATCATCTTGTACCACTGAATAGTTATAGGAGTTGTGATTGGTGTCTGTTAGTCATCACTTTTATCTTCCTTTCCTTAAACTTAATAGATTTATTTGCTGAGACTTTGTTTTACTCTCTATTGCCTTCTATTCCGTAACGAAAGTATAACCATTGACTCTTTTCGGCTCTGCGTTCTGTACTCATTGTAAATTTGAACTCCTTTTATGCTTTACATTTCCTAAAATGAATATGTAACATGTTTCAACTACAAAAATGGCACACCTGTTTCAACCCAGCATGTCACTTTGAAACTCTGGTTTTTCCTGTGAAAGAATTAGCGGAAGCATTTATGGACTGAAACAGTGATGGTTTACTAATTGAAGTTGCCCTGTGTGACAACTCATTATGCCGCAACATATTGCTGCAAGCGTTTTGAGGCTCTCTTGCTTGAAGGATGTGAAACAATTTTCTGTTTCTGTGTCTGTCTGTGTAGGAGAAAGTTGAATCCGGCAGCATATTTGTCCATCATGTGAGGATAAGTGATATTTATGAAATGGGTTCAAGAATGTAGCCAATCAGAAGCGCTGAAACGAGTCATGCATATGCTCTTTATTTTTTTACTAACGTGCATGGGCGTGAAAAAAACAACAAAAAAACATGCAGCAAGAAAGCATAATGGCGTTTTATCATACATGTATGGCAGATTTCCGATTGCTCTACTACTTGCATGTGCAGCTAGCTGGGTGCACTGCACCAACCAAAACAGCATTTTGATTCACATGGTCATCTGCATGGCTAGTCATAGAGGGGCCCCATTGTATTGAAATACAAAGTTTTACCAGTTGATGTCGCAGTTCATTGACCCATTTCATAAAACAAATAATGCACAGGTTTATGTTTGTAATGTTTGTGGCGATGTAGGTCACTCTCAGGCATTGACAATACATTTCCACTAACGCACTCTCACCTGTGCATTATTTGTATGATAACGTTCAAGTGTGCAAGGCACTTCAGAAAATTTCCATTGCCTTGCAAATTTGCATGTACACAAGTCTACAGTGATGTGACATTGGAGTCACCACATGTGTGTTTGGTGTTCAAAAGTCTTAGATGACGGGTCAAAAGTTATGGTGGCGCTCTGTTGACCAGAATATGAAGACTTTTCATTGAAAAGTCTATGTAAAGGAAAAAGAGATTGTCTGAGGAGTAGGATGGCCATTTCACAGTGATCTGTGGTTTGTACAATAGAGAAAGGATGGAAGAAAAAAGTTGGGAGAAAAAAATATAACCTTTGAATCTGCATTTCAGCAGAGATACATGTATTATCTTGTACTGTTTTCAGATTCAAAGGAAGGTATTTTCTGAAATAGATGTCTCAGGGTATTTCTAAGTGTAATGCCTCCTTGGTTTATGAAGATTTTGATAAATGCACAGAAGAAAACTTTCCAAAACTATTAGGAACTCACTCTTGCCAGAGGATTAGTAGTGCTAGATTTTTATCCCTCAAGCAATACCATGCTGCATATTGATCAAAGGTTTTTATGTCAAGAAGATTGCCGTTTTCGTCACAGCATGGAATGTTTGAAATGCAATTTGACAACGGTTTTGTTTTTTAAGTCTCCAAATTGTACATTCTAGCAGGTAAATGATATGGATCGTATGAATCATCATCAATTTTAATAGCATGTACTACTTTTACATAGCACCATTGCCTCATATTCATCATATTTAATCAAACTATGTGGTTACTTAATACACTTTCTTGTGGAGTCCGTAACCCAGTCAGATGAAGTAGATATATATAATATATATATATGTGTGTGTTTGTGTGTTGCAATAATGAAACAATAGTACCATGTGATAGGAGTGAGTATGTCACCATTGTGGAATGTAGTGTCTCTTTTTGCAATGAATAGCCACATATTCCTTTTTAGAACTATCAAATAGCATGAAATTCATATTTTGCTGTATTTATATGATAGAAAAATATATGGGAAAAACAACAACAACAACATAACTCAAGATAGAGTAGGATGTTTCATGGTTGCCAAGGATTACTCCTGAGTGTCTCATCATGTGTATTCCGGTAGCCAAATGTTTCAAGTTTTTGTACTCCTTGTGAATCAAAGCAATGTGAGTGCCGAGAACAGGTAGGTGGAATGATCATCGACCTTTCTGATGAGAGCGAGAGAGAAGAAACCAAAGAGAGAAAGAACGGGGAAAAAAAAGCGTCAATGACATTGCCAAATCAACTTGGCCCTACAACATTATGTAACTTTTCTACTGGAGTATGTACACGTAAGACACAAAAACAATCGTGAACTGCAATCAGTCTTGTAAAATCTTCAGTATACCAACAGACACTTTCATCATCTTGCATAGATTCTTGTGTACTACAGCCTTTTGTGGTGGACAGGTGAGGAAAGTTGCACTTCTGTGTGTGCACATTTTAAGAAGGAAAGTCATTCCATGTGATTTGATTAATTTACTATTCATCACTTGAAATTACTCGTACTCTGTTCAGCTCAGTCTGCCAGATTGATAATCACTGTCTGATATGAAATTTGTACTACACCGTAGCAATCTTTGCCCAAATGGTAAATTGATTTTTTCTTACTAGGATGGAGAACCAGAAATATTAGACAAAATTCTATAGTAATTTGTTTGTCTGTATGTGTGTATTTTTTTTTTCACACTATGAGTCATTTTCTTGTCCTTGCCCAATTGGTAAATTGATTTTTTCTTACTGAGATTGAGAACCAGAAATATTAGACAAAATTCTATAGTAATTTGTTTGTTTGTATGTGTGTAATTTTTTTCTTTCACGCTATGAGTCATTTTCTTGCTCTTTCTAAAGCAGTTCTGCTACTTGTCCCATTGTTACACTGTGAAGAACCCTTGTGCATTGTGAATGTACTATGTGATTGCTAGTGGAGTTTCCTTAAGTGGATTTTACACTTCAAACATGAAATGTGTGTGCGAGTGTGCTTCAATCCATTTAACTTCACTAGATGTTTCAAGCTGTCATTTACATGTTTACTGATGCATTGTACCATCAGAAATTAGGCATTTGTCATGAGAACATCTGTGTGAGTGTGGCATACTGTAAAAGTAGAAATTTATCAGTACAGTGTAATATTTTTTAAAAATTTATTTATCTTTATTTTATTTTTTTTTTCGCAGTGGTTTTTCGCAGTGGTTGGAGAAGATGCATTTTTCATGTTTTCCATTCCGCAAAACTTAAAATATAGAATAGTATGTGGGTACAAGTAAAAAATTTGTTTTTTTATTTACTTGGTAGTTTCATGTTGCATGAAATGCACTAAAATTTCTGCACCGCAAAAATTTGTGTTTGCAGTAATCTGTTGGCGACCTACAATAATGTAGTGTACATGTTTTGTTGATGTTAGTTCAGTGTGTCTATTGGCTTGTAGTCTGTAGGGTACAGTATTCTGTACAGGTGTATATCATTTGTAGAATAAGGGTAGGATATACTGTATATTATTTGTAGAGTAAGGATAGTCTTCGCAATTTTGCTTCTTGTTGAGCCAATCTCAACTTGTTCTCTTCACCCACCCAGCAAGCACATACCCCACTCCAGTCATCAGTCTCACTGCTGGAGCCCTTTTCAACCTTGCAGTCATTAAAGCCCACGTCCACAGCCCTCACATTTACCTCCAAATCATTTTACATGTACACTTTTTAAAAGTGCCAGCTTTGCTGTTGTGGACCAAATGGTACTTGTGCTTTGCTCATTGCTTGTACACATAGTATTATGGTATGTGAACATGAGATGTTTCAGAATGATACAGACCAGAAGAGAAGAGGGCAGGGGTTAAGCCTGCTATGAGAAATTTATTGGAATGCTTATATTTCTAGGAATTATTTGATGACATAAACGGAATCGTGGGGTACCAAATAAAAATCAACCATCTTGTTGAATTATTTATTTTTTTAAAAAGGTTGTACCCTGGGTTGCCAAAAAGTGGAAATTATTTTTGTGCTGGAGCTAGTGCGCGCTAGCCACTGCACTGCACTGCACTGCACTGCACTGCACTGAAGCACACGCTATTGCTAGCACAGCGTGCCATGGATGTATACATGCAGTGGCATGGGAATGACGATGTACACACACACACAGTGCATGCATTTCTCTGCAGCTGTCCTCGAGTGGACGTGAGGTGGCGCTACACAACGTGGTACCCCAGGGTAACGTGTGATGCATCATTTGTTGTTTGTCATAAACAACACTTGAGCCAAATAAAGAAGAAGAAAAAATATATCAACAATATTGGGACATAAGGTGATGAATTGTGGTCATTTCATTGTTCATAATTCATTGAACTTCAAGTCTGTGGCACAGTGTGTAGTTAAGTGAAATTGTCACATGTAGCCATCCTCTTTAGAATGAAAAATGTGAAAAAGAAAGGAATGTGTTTGTAAGTGATGTTATGTATGGTTCTACACTAGATGGCCAGCGTGTCTTTGTAAAGCACTTTCCCTTCACGTTACAGGATGTTAGTAGTATTCTGTGTAGTCTGTGCCCTGCTGGTCTTTTGATTTTGTATTCCACTTACAAGCCATGGCAAATAAAAACCAAAAACTAAGCAGTATTTTCTGGTATTCATTTCCAAAATGTGAAAGTCTGCCATTTGTAGGTATTCTTCAGAGAAAAATCAATTATTTTTGGGTGGATGCATACAAACCAAAAATCCTAGAAGCAAGTGAGATGCCTTATGATGTGCAATGTCGATATGCCAGTGCATATAGGAATTTGCAGCAAAGTCCAGTTTTCCAGGTCTAAGCTTTTAATCTGACTCTGAGAGGTTTGGCATCATTAATGTTTTCGCACATATGCATGTGTTTGGGCAAAAAAGGGGAGTGCTGGGTCACACTCTGTAGGTAACAAGTATCTACTCTTCACTATCATATACTAGTATGACCTGAATGTTGATGTTTTTCCTTTTAATCACTCAAAAAGAAAGTATATACAGTATCTGGTATTTTCCCGGCTCTTGGTATTAGACTATAGCAATGCCAGAAGCATTGTAGGGTCTTTGCTAGGCTTAACTTACTAAAAGTTTTTATTTTAAGGGAGTGATGGAAGTGTTTTAATTGTTCGAAGTGTGAAAGCATATCACAGAATTATTTTATACAAAACAATTGAATATCCTGAAAAAAGTTTAAGAGTTTATAATGTATTAATTTTAAAAAGTTAACTCTTTATTTTCCCAGTGTCCTGTCATGTTGGTATTTATATAGTGGTGGTGCTTGGATTGTAATACTACACACAAGACTATGAATGTGTCCATTTAGATACAGGTTTTCTAAATATCTTTCTTATCACAAATATATATTGTGTGGCAGCTCAGACTGCATAATGCACTAACAATGCCCAGACATTTCTACCAGACTGTAAGACAAAATATTTGTGGAGAAAACATGGAGTGTGAATACCAAATAAATGCAAAACGATTGTAATGAAAGTTCTGTGTTGTGTGTTTTCTTCTCAGAATGAATTTTTCTCACGCATGTGTTTCATGTATTACCCTATCCAACTACTCACTGTGAGATATGTAGACTATATATATATATATATATATATATATATATATATATATATATATATATACATATACTTGCATATACATAGAGAGAGAGAGATGAGTAGGTAGATGCGGTATACATAGTAGAATAGTGAAATATCTTTCAGTAATATTAAAACCTAAATTTATTGCCTTCACACATTATATGAACAACAAAAAAAATCTAGTACATGTACATCAGCTTTCACATAAATCAGAACCACATGAATACATAAAAAAAAAATGCAGTAATATCTCATCAAAAGACACTAGTGTGTACTTTAAATCAGAGTCTTTACAGAAAGATGCAGCACCTGTTTCTACAGTCTGAACATAGATACATGTATGTATAAAAAGGAATTTGTAGGGCACAGTTACGGGGTTTGAGTTCATGCTACTGTCTATTGGGAATCTTAAAAAGTCACTCAAATCGCCAGGATTGTGTATACTCCATATATTATGAGGTATGTCTGGCAGGCTTCTATATTTATTTATGAATTTCGCAAGTTGCCCGACATTTGCAAAATTGACAACTTGCAAAAATACTGCCTTTTAAACATTAAGGTGTAGGCTGCATATCTTCTCGTAATGGGAAAGTGGCAACTTTCTCCTGACAAGGGATAAAGCATCTTTTTCATTCTGTCAACGTGGTCCTTAATTGAATACCAGCAAAATGCCTGCAAAGTGTGCATTCAAATTTGCACAATTTCTGTAGTACAATCAAAGATCCTATACACTACATAAGATGGTCAACTCTCAGTTGAAAAGTGAAACGCTGCTGCTTGGAATTGTGGGATTTTTAAGGAGTGCGCCACTAGCGCTGAGCGGGTTAAGTTTCCAGGTGAGCTGTACTTTCCCAATATGTTTGTGTAGGACCAAGACAGGCAAAGACGAGGAAGGAGGAGTTTTCTGTTAAGAATCATGAGTACACCTAAGAATTGGTGCAATGCATTAAACTGCATCAATAGCCACACCAAACCATCAGCAGGTTTATCATTATTTTGATTTTCAAAGGACTGTGCACAGTGAGTTTTTGTCTCACCTCCCTGGTCACAGCAAGCGGCAGACTCGCACACAGCTCGCTCAGCTACGCTCACAGATCGCTACATTGTCTGTGCACGTCCACAAATGATTGCGAGCTGCCTTTGCAAAAGGCTATGCTTGTTCGCTCTATACCCGATCAATGCCAGTGGGCGGTAGTCACTTCCGTTTCACCAGCGGCCATGTAAAATTGGGAGAGTTGATCATCTTGTGGATTGTACGATCTTTGGTACAATAAAGCAAACGGGTTGGCAACACCATCATATTCATTTGTACAGACAGCAGACCAATTAGTATCTAAAGTACCGTACAGGTGGAAATTTTTGTGTACAACCAGAAGCTAGCGTGAAAATAAAAGCACACAAATATTTTTTGCATGCCATATACTTCAGTAATTCATTTCCTGATTCTGAGGAATTAAAAACACATGAAGTTCATCTTACGCAGCTGAGTGCAAAAAAAATACTCGAGCAAAAATATCCACATTTACAGTAACCAACTGCAGGACATTTAGGCTGGTGTGTATTTTAATTGGTGTATTAAAGCATATTTTTTTTTTCTATTTGACATAGAAATAAAAAAGACAGAAACTGCTTGCGTAGAGTTGCTGCAGCTCATGAGAGAAGTGTTGAACTCTGACCATATTCATTTGTCTTTTATGCTTCTCGTAAGGAAAGTTGCACTTAATGTCCAATGACAAGAGGATAAAAAGAGTATCCTGTAGTGCTGAAGGAACAGCACTTTATAGTACAATTGTACTAGCAGAGAGATGTGCTATAAACGAAACTGTCACCAAGTAACTTGTCTTCAGAATGCTGATATCAGCTTGGTTACGGTATCGGCAGAGTCTAATATCAACTACAACAAATCGTTTGATGACGTTTCTCTATCATCTCATTGAGGAGATGCCTATGAACTCACTCCCAATTGTGATGACACTTTCCTCTTTTGTTTACATTTCAGTAACTGGTGGACATCAGAGTTCAACAACTGCACCAATTGATATAAGAGTGCAAACATTCCATGGTTTTTATTTGTCAGGTATTTCACAGCACAAAACAAATATTGACTGCTATATAAAATGTCAGTTAGCTGACCATAGGATGAGTAGCCTATGGTCAAATATTGACACTCTGACACACTCTTGTGATTGCTCAGCACTGAATTTCTAATTAGTATTACCCTGACAGATGAGCAGTACAGTTGTTAACATGTTTTTGCTTGAGGTCTTGGCAGCATAAGTAAGGTGAAAACATTGCTGGTGAATTAACTGACCTCACTTTTCTTTGGTTTGGGATAATCTGGCTGAATTCATCCTAGAACACACGCGAAAACATAAAACTATCAATAAATATAATCACTAATCACAGTGAACAAAAGGCAAAGTTTGACTTGGTTTCATGTCATTCTGCATAACTGGGATAGAACTTCATGATTTGATCCAAAATTAAAGAAATGTGGACCATGCTTTCGACGACATTCAAGTAACATCAACATTCACAACATAATACCACATCACTGACCTGTGGATAAAAAAAAAAGCTTGATCGCCCAAAATTTGATGAATTTGGTCCATTACGTGTGATGTCCATGAATACCTTATCTGGCAAAGCGATCTAGTTCTTGGGACACAACATGCACTCAGGGCGGACTCTTGTAATCGCTTACAAATGCAATGAAAGACAAGGCAGTAAGGCAATATTCACCGATGAGACTTTACTAAAGACCTAACAGCTCAATTCATTGCATTTTCCCAGGGCAATCATGAAAATGACTCACAACTACTTCACAAGGAAAATATAAATGCAGACTGCACGAAAAAGCAAGACTATGAAGTGTCATTCATGATTGCCACAGACATTATGTAAAATGGATTTCCAATAAACTGATATAGATTTCAATTCATCTAAGAAACATGATAATAACACAGAATTAACCCATTCCATTCCATGACAGCCTGTGTATTGAATCTAAGAGGATTTCAGAATTCGGCATGGAACGGGTTAAATCTGTTCAAGTTGACTTACTTCTGAAAAGCAAGGAGAGAACAGTTCCTCTACCTCTGTTATAAACAGTAAAGGCAGTAACATCGCCAATTCACCTATCATGGGTGAATGCTTGCCAACCATACAAGAGTTGAAGAAGTGACTGGGATGAGTCATGAAACTGTTCTCTCTGTGATTTTCTCAAGTAACTCTAGTCACTCACATTTAATTACATGTTATGAAATTTTTATTTAAGTAATTGTTGAACTTTTTTTTTTTTTTTTTTGGGGGGGGGGGTGCTTTTTCTTGAGATCTTTACTTGTTGAGATATTGTGAAAACATTCTAAATGGGATAGCTAAAGTATCAATGTGAATAATTCAATGCTCTCCAGATCCAACATCCCCCCCCCCCAAAAAAAAAAAAAATGAATAAATAAAAGTAAGACTGGAATTGGCGGTTTTCCTTCTATTTTACCAAAAACAAACAAACAAACAAACAAACAAACACACACAAAAAAAAACAACAACAAACAAAACAAGGTATCATGTCTGTAATTGCGGAGCAATGTGGTCCCTTGTCCAAGAATATGAACGAATCCTCCCAGTAATTTCTAATCTCTCACATTGGCAATTTGAGAGATTATCATTCACTCTCGTGCAGCTGTTTCTACGTTTCTACAATGACGTCATGTTTCTTGAAGAGCTCGTCCAGTCTCCTCTCCAGGGCTTGGCTGGACCCGCGGAGACCCTGGACCACCTGCGAGGCCCACTGGAAGTACTCCTGGGCCCTCTCCTGGGTCCAGCCCTGCGGCACCTCTCGGTCCAGGTCCCTGAGGTTGTAGAGCTTGTCTGCAAGCTTGACCAGTTTGGCCTTGGGGCTGCAGTGGGAGGCATGCTCCACCTGGCGACGTTTGCGCTCCATCTTGGGAAGGGATTTGTCGTCGGTGACGTCGGCGACAATGTCGCGCACCTCCTTCCCAAAGAGCTTCTCAATCTCATCAAAGGTTGTATCAGTGTCCTCCACGGTGTCATGCAAGAGTGCAGCCTGAGAGAAATAAATGCAGTGTATTGCATGTTAAAACTCAGATTTTTAAAATGCCTCATTCACACTTGCCATTAAAAAGTAAATTTCTTCAATAATGCAGCATTCTGATTTTCATTAGGAATGGTCAGCCGATTCAGAATAAAAAACAAACCAAAAAACAAATACACAAAATGGATCACTACAGCTGTAAAGCATCACAACATCAGCCTGAAGCACTGTTTTAACAGAGGCGAGAGCGTTTCAAATTAGAGTTACTGCGCCAATGTATGGGAAACGTCTGAGTACCGGTAATGTTTTCTTCTATGAGATGTATCACTGGTATCTACATTAAAGATGGTATCCTGAACTGCCATGGTATCATAAATATAATAGATGGGTATTGGTATTAAAATCTCCATGTATTGTATGCTTCTGACTCCTGATACAAGGCATATAATGCATACAGAGCATTACATACTGTATTGAAAGCATTGCTACTGTGGCCTACACTCGCTTTACCTGTAATGTTGCCAGGTCCGTTACATCTGCCTCTTTGGCCAATATCCTTGCCACTCCTGCAGAGGAAATATTTCATTGTTAAATTCAAATGAAATACACAACTTTGGAAAATCATATGGTAATCCTGATGGATCTACAGCCAATACATATGTACTACAATGAATGTAAAAACACTTCATCATCTAACATTGAAAGAGATTACAATTTACCAATTACAATACCAATCAACAAACACCATTTTTCGCAGAAAATGTCACTTACATCCATATCCACCTCTGGCAAATAAAACAGTGTTACACAAGCTTTTAAAAGCAAATTAAACACTGACTGATCACACAGCCCTGTCGCTGTACAGAAGTCAAGGCGTCTGGTTGGGCCAACCATTGTCATATAACATACTTACCGGTACGAACATACAAACATTGACACAGTCACATACCCAAACACACAAAAGAAAAACTGTATCACTACCATTTATAATACAGCAAGGCATACATTGCAACCACACTTTATAGTCACATCTAATTTTTCCCTTTTTATCATGACTAAAACAATGCTACTCCATAACAGAAATTATGTGTTTCCAGAACTTATAATTGGATATTTTTTCCCCGACATGTAAAAATTGCTTTTTGACTTAGAAAATCTATAAAACTTTTATATTTTTGAGATAGAGATAGTGCTTCATGTTTTTTTTTATTATGTTTAATGGTGACACCGCTGTTTGAGTTTTATAGTTACACGCAATAGGGTGAATTACAGGCATTTATGTATACACACAGTATATCTCTGTATGTATCAACATGAATGCAGGGTATGAAAGGTACTCTGGGAATAGAATTTATTACTTTGTGAAATTACTGAGTTACTTAATTCATTGGTAATCTAGTCTGTCTTTAAATCTTTCTTACACCATCATTAAACAAAAATTATAAACATGAAACACTATCAAAATGACACAATGGAAAATCCAGAAACTTAGTTTGTTGTTACTTCAGTCTCTCAACACCCATCTATCTGTCATGTCAGGAAAAGGATAACTCATTCCTTAAATCTAAAACATCAGAGCTAGCTATGTAAAGCAGCTTCGCTGTGTTGCTTATAAATTTAGACGGGACTGCACAAAATGATGCATAGCATTCACTGACGTGTAAATTTCTTCCCACAAGTATGCCCACTGCAGGTTTCGACACAATTTATATATTCAGCTTGCCAGCACATTATAAAAATGTCAAGGAAGATATTGTTCACTTGCCTTTGTAAATAGTTATTTAGGGGATAATTAGGGCCCACTGTTTTGCAGGCAAGGGCATCACATTTACACTGATCCCTACGCACACTGTACACTGTAAGTTTCACTCTCGGTCAATTAATGCTCTGGGCATGTGGATGCTTGGGTTGTTCACAGCTCTGAAGTTCTACATACAGAATGCAGTGCAGTAGTTGAATTGTACCACAGCTAGCTAATTGCTAGGTCTATAGTTTTGAAATGCGTAGCAATGTTATACTTAATATGGCACACATATATGGCACACACACCCACACACACACACACACACACAAAAAAAACAGGGGGGGGGGCGGTTGCTGAGGCCAAGATTCACAAAGATCAGAATTCCTTAAAACAAAAACAAAAACAAAAACACACACACACAAAAGAAAAAACAGAAGCCAGTCTAGTGTTGCGTTGTTATACAATAGCTCAGTAACAAATCGGACATTTGATAACAAAGCTTCTTTCCTTTTTTTTTTTCTTTTTTAAAAAATTTCTCTGCAGGTTACAGTTATACAGTTACTGTATCAGCCGGATGAGTGGGAATATTTGTGTTTATAAATAATAGTATAATAAGTGCTATATAATTTATACTTTTTCCACCCACATGGTCAATACATACCAACAGTAGGCCTACCTTTCTACAAACAAGGGTTTGTGTAGGGCTTCCTTCTTTTGCAGAATAAAAAACAACATACCGGTAGTCTAGTCTTAATTTGTTATCCTGATATTAGCCCGATCAGACGTCGTAACACTTGTGTACAGCAACAGGGCTGTAATATGCAAACATGTGAATGAGAGCAGGGAGGTGAGAGGAAAAGACACACTTTTTATGGTTTAAAAATTGGCAGAATGTCTGCATTCACCCAGCATGCTGAATTGGATTTCAGAAAAAAAAAACAACCCACAAACATATTGTATGTTGAAAAAGATAGCTTTTGTGATACGTAAAAAGGCATTTAAGTAGACTAGGGACCCGTTGCATAAAATGTATTATTATTATTATTGTAACTTTGCCATCCAATGGTAAACTTCCATGGAATTCTTGATTTTGATTGGCTGTTGAGTATTGCTACCATGGTAGTTTACCACTGGATGGCAAAGTTACCACAATAGTAACTTTTATGCAACGGGGCTCAGTACTTAAATCATAGAAAAAATACTAAAAAGACAAAGTATCCTAACTTGGATCTATTGACCAATTCGGGTTCGCTGAGGGCAGCAGACATTTTACGGCACAGGGCGCAGCCACAGTGGGTGTATCAGCCGACCCCCCCTGCTCTCCCCCACCCCGGGGCAACATGTTTATCACGCACTTGTAACAAAGGTTCGCGCACTAGCAAGCATTCGCGTACTCAGTACGAGACGCCCATTGGCTAAAGCAGTTTTTCATTCTGCGCGCGTGCTAATGTAGGGAGAGGGGTGGGGGAGTGCGGAGGGGGGGGGGGGGGTCGGCTGATACACCCACTATGGCTGCGCCCATGCCAAAAATACACATAGCGCGTCACAGAATCGGTCAATATTTTGGCAGCTCGAGCTATGATCATTATGTGGGACTACACTAGTCACTGTACACACAAAAACAGTCGACTGTTGACACGGCATGCCAGCATGGCACGGGTTATTGAAATTTTGTTTTCAGCGACAAACGTCAGTTGGCGAGTTATTCTACCGATAGAATTTTTGTCGGAAAACACTCCAGTTGTCTCCCATCTATACATTAAAGGGTGTGTACAGTTCTGATGGTCGAGGTGAGGATTTAGCTTTTAATGTTTTGCGATATTCAGAAACCACTCTATGAGATGTCAAAGAGCATGCAATTCAAAGGGGTATCAAAAGTTTATTTGATGGAAATCAGTTTTGAAATGGCTGAGATATCTAAAAGCAAGGTGAAACAAAGAGATCCTAATATGCAAGGCATGGCCTGTCGTCTTTTATTATTATCACTTTTTTGGATATCTCAGTCATTTGAAAACCAATTTTCATCAAATAAACGTTGAATCCTTCTTAAAATTACATGCTCTTTCATATTTCATAAGAGGTTTCTCATTATCTCACTTAGGAATGTTCAAAACATGAATCCCCACCTCAACCAGTACTGTACAGTCCCTTTAACGCCACACATGTGACATGGTACTACTATTATTAGACTCTACTGCATGTATTGATTTGAAGTGTTGTGAAAGAATCCAAAGCCTAGCCCTAGCCGGGTGCATATTACAATGCCAGCATATGGGCACCTAACTGCGACCAGCCCCAACGTGCAGCGTTGCATAGCGGCGCGGTCTCCGGGGCTAATGGGCACCATACTTCCACATGCGACCAGCGCTACAGCGCAACCTCGGGATTCTGCTGAAGCGGCTCTCAAAAACACGGGGCCGCCGGGGTTTCGGCGAGAATGATCAAGAGAGTTCGGGGGTGAGGCTGAGGGATTTGTACCTACCAATTGGATGATTGATGTACGGAGTTGCAGCTGCATTCTTGCGGCGTTGATCCTTGTGTTTCCTCGCAGCAAAGTCTGCACATTCAACAAGCTCTACAAGATCCATGACAGTGTAACCAAACCTGGCTAAGTGCTTAATTGTTCCAAATATGATGTCATATGTACATCTGCGAGTTTCCGCTGTTTCTGCATTCACGCATTCGAGGATTGCGTGTAAACAGGAAGCGGCGCGAAACAAGGGTACCGTATGTGCCGACCGACCGCAAGGCGCACCACTCCTCCCCCGCCCCGCCCCCTCATACACCTCCCCCTCCCCCCTCCCCCCCCCCCCCGCCATGTACGCACAATGTACACTCAAACACCACACGCGGACCGCAGTTATCATGCGGCTTCATTTTCAACGGATCCATGCTCCATCCATGGACCTAGGTAGCCCGACCAGACGCTGTTAATACGCTACGCGAATCGCGCTACGTATGTACAGCGGCGACTGGGCTGTGTATAGTTAGGACCTAGGTGACGTGTCATGGACTAAAAACCAAGGTCTACGTCTTTCTTTGGTCCCATCATCACCGCCGCCACATGATTATGTGCATACATTTAAAGACACCCAGTCGCGAGGATACATGGACATATTTCAGCCGCGGGCGGCAGCACGTAAACTCGCTTCCGAAGTTGCTACGAAGCGAAATTGTGTGCGTGCGCAAGACATCCCTAAAGCAATGCATCGCGCTATAGTATCTCGATTGCTCGCTTGATTGATCTGAGCGCGGGACAGTACGTTTTGTGTAATGTGAATTGAATGTATGGTATACTGTATGTACTGTGTGATGTTCGCATGAGCTAGCTAGCTGCCTATTCGTACGACTACGCATTCTGTTCATCGCATCGTCGATCGTCGTCACTCGTCAACTATACTGTAATCTATTAATCGTCAGATCAGATCAGACTAGTGAGTGCAGACCACATTATAGATAGGGTGGCCATCATGGACGATGACACATCGTCATGGGTAGCGGATATTAACGCCGAGTTGTCTATTCTGAACGCGGACGATTGGGTCGGAGACCCTGTATCATGTACTTGCTCTGGCGTGTGTAAATTCAGGACGGGGAAGCGACTGTGCCCGTGCAGGGCCAACGGCCACAGTTGCACTGCACAGTGTGCCTGTGGCCATGGTAGAAGGGGGCCGTGCACCAACCGACATACCGTTTCATCACACCATCTTCAGTAAATATGTCTAAAATCTATATCTAATCAACTCGCACACATTGAGCGTGAGACTCACGCTCACTCAAGCAATTCAACCAGTTTTGACTGTCTTACTCTGATTAACAAAATCTCATGCTAAACCCCCCAAATGGAATGTACAATTGTACCTACATGAATAAAAAAATAAATATATCTCTAAATTCTCTGATATTCCGAATATCGATAGGCCCAAGCCCAAAAATTCGAGATTTTCCCGTGTGGGTGTAAACTTTTAGCTTAACCAAAATAATCATTTTTGGTTCACGCACAAAGACGAGCTATTGTGTTACGATTGGTTTCTACCTATGCCACGTGAGCGTAGCTTGTACTTTTGGCAAATTACTACAATGTAGTACAGTACATGTATGGCTATGACGTGTGCTTTACATTGCTTTACGTACACTGACAGTGTACGTTCGACTTACATACATATTGTACGTACGTACACGGTGTGTACGGCCGCACAGCAGGCCGCCAGGCACCAGCCAACTTAACTTCAAGTCAAAGTAGGGCCTAAACTAGAATCTATTGTTAGATCTATCATCTAACCCAAGTTCCCCTGTTTAACGTTAGAGTTCTTCCAGATCTATTGGGTTAGACTACATGTATGATGGAGCTTGCGATAGATCTATTCAATTATTTAAAATTTATTTGCAAATCTTAAATCATATTCTTGGGGAATTTGCATAATATGATTGATATGAAACACTTCTCATTTAATGGGACTAATGACATTTGCTACCTACTGCTGGGTCAGTTTTTAAGAAGCGATAAACTGACCCAGCAAATGTCATTTCGATTACGGCGTTATCATAATTTGACATAAATGAGAACTTAGAGAAGTTTTTCGCGGAATTATACATAGAAAAATAGGCCTACTTGTCGATCAAACGCAAAGCCAAAGGCCCTAAAGTTACTGATAGATTAGAAAAAGTCATTCCACTTCAATCATTGATTCATGTAGGTCTAATAGACTTCTAACGTTACTTACACATCATCTGGATCTGGATTCCTTGAAGTTGTTGACTTGGCCAGCTGGGGTTGCTTGATTGGCGTAAGCCGTGGCATTACAATTCTACCGTGCATGCATAACACGAATTTGCACATTCTAAATTCCTGCAAAACTGTTCGTGCAACTCCAGCAAGTGAAAAGCAAATTTTTCATCGGCACGCTGACGCTGAAGCTTCCCCCTCTGCCACTGGTCTCTTTGTACTTGTCCTAAGCATGCTAAGAACACGTCTCTCTGAGTTCTCCACTCGTCGATAGCGTCAAACAAGTAGATACGTTTCCTCGAGTTGGACGGCTGTTTGATCTCCATTGTGAGGTTTCATTACTAAACCAAAGCCAAGGCTAAGCCGAAACAGTACAGCACTTTTTATTGTAAATAGTACACGCATACCACACACATTATTGATATTGACATACCGGTACCGACGACTTTATATCAACTTTGTTATGTTACGATCCGGCCCAACGTACTGTACGTATAACACAGCTGACGCAGCAGACTATATTGCACGATGAGATCAAAACAACCTGCCATACGGCCATATGCATTGCAACTTGCTATACATGAAGCTTAGAGTATTAATATTTCTTCATCAAAGCATATTCATAAATACCAAATATTAAACAAAATAATATATGAATAATTTAAAATATTGTTATATAATATTTTCAGACATTTTAAAATACTATTGCTTAGATTGCTGAAATTGGCACCATAGTGCAAATAAACAGAGACTGGAGCCAGATACGTACGTACGTACACCACACAGCTCTACTGTTGTATCGCCGCGACCGGTAGGAGAGATTTTCATGCGCATGGATGGTTGTGCGGTTTTGTGCGTGCACCCATTCGGCCCCATTCGGTAGGTATTCGGGCGTCCATGTTGAAATTACAGTGGACGGCTCGCACGGCTCTCGTGCCCCACTGGTTTTTCGCTGGTGCGCTGCGTAGCGTCGTGTTCGGCATTCGGTACATACGGGGGTACTATAACGGGGGAAGCAGCTTGTCGTGCTTTTCTACTGAGCTGCGAATCGCCTGCGACGACTGTATGCCTTTAAAGGGATGACATAGTTTTGGTTCAGATTGGGATTCAGATTTTCATTTTTTTTTTTTTGCAAGATGATTAGAAACCACTTGTAGAAATATTAATAAAAGAGCGTATATATACGCCTATAATTATTTTACCAATTATTCTACAAGGATTCAAAGTTAATTTGATGAAAATTGGTTTTAAACTGATGGCTGGGATATCCTAAATCAAAGTAAAATAAAGCAGTCCTAATAAAAGGTGGGTCCTACTTTTTATTAGATTTTTTTTTTTTTTTTTTTTTTTTTTTTTTTTTTTTTTTTGATACTTCAACCACTTTGAAACCAATTTCCATCAAATAAGCTTTGAACTGTCCCGGAGAATGGTATATGCTTCTTCATATTTTGCAAGAGGTTTGTCATTGGATCACCACAACAAAAGCTGGAAACTTGAAGCCCCATCTTAACCAAAATTATGGAATCCCTTTGATAATTAAAGTAGGCCCTACGGGATTCAGATTGGAATTTGGACAATGATGATTAATCGTGCATCGTCATTGAGAAAAGAGCCGTTTCCCTCATGAGGTGCCTTTTCATACACCGTACTGCAATCAACACTATATAACTGCATTTGAATAAACACCGATGGTGGAGAAGCAAAGCTGAAAACGTGACAATTTTCCTGCCACAAAAGTGGTAAAGGCATAATTTACCATTTTGCAGCTGAAACAAAACCCAGCATTCGTGCTTTATAATAGTTCTAAAATGTGAGTTTGGGATAGAAACAACGACTGTAAGAATTTGAATCCGTATAATCGATGTTATATTGTTAAATACACAAAATGTGAACAATAGCTATAATAAAAATGTTTTCAGACTAAACCGTATACAGTTATGGTTTAATGAGAATAACACCTATATCTCCTTATATTTTAGGCTACATTACAAAAAAATGTATATGGTAGGATGTCTTGTGATACGCCAGACCTACACATATTATGCATCAAAATGTGATATCTTGAATCACTGTTCCCAAAGGTAAAGAGGACCTTTAATGGAATGGACTTTTGTGCACACGCATCATGGCCCTATGTAACATCGCTTTGGTTATCTACGGCTACTCTGAGAAGCAATGTGTGAAAATGAGAGAGAGAGAGAGAGAAAGAAAGACTAGAAATCACCCTGCCAAAATATTTGTTTTCTCCTGTAAAATAATGCGCATTTCGCAAATGAAATTGCTTGCGCGATAATTATTTCCCAACAATTGCATCACGCATCCCCCACTTGCATCATTTGAAAACATACAAACTGGTGCTGTATTCCTTCCTCGTCATAGGAAACCTCGCCAATTGTCATGTTTTCTGAGTTTTCAGGCTTCTAATCCTGGATTACGATTAACAACATTACATTATAATAATATATGCTGATCAGCTAATTGCTACTAATAGGCTATTTAATATTGATAGTTGTCCAATATTGAGAAGATGGCAATTAAGCTAGCTTTTGCAATAGACCTATACACCTATCTAAAACACGAATCATCATCATCATCATCATCATCATCAATAACAACGATTAAAAAAAAAAAAAACATGTGTAGGCCACTTTTCCAGGTTAAATAAATTATCTGGTCTGTTTAATATAATGCTAATTAATTCGTTATGTTTCTCACAATATTCAAGACACCTCTAGCTATGACACGGAAACAACAACAACAACAACAACAACAACAACAACAACAACAACAACAACAACAACAGCAGCAACAACAACAACAACAACAACAACAACAACAACCACCCGTTCATTCCTGTTGCGCTCCTTGTACACAGATATACTCACTGTGCAGTCGCGTTCGAGCTGGTTGCAATAAATATTTCCGGGTATGAACCATTGTGATTTTGTGCGAGGCAACCACTGACTTCCACTAAATGGACGGGCGTCTGCACGCTGATTGGCCTTTCGAAAATGATGAGGCAACGACGAAGCTATAAGGCTATGGGGCGCATAGGCCTAATGTTGATTTATGCTAAAATGACGGCTTACAGAGCAAGAAGCAATTAACCTAATAATTCAATCTCAAGAGTTAATTTTAGCAACAGCTATTGAACCTTATTGCAACTACGCATCTATTACTGACAGCTGACATTACTTTGTATGTCAAATAATTAATATTCTCCGTGACACATTTGGTACCTCATACTCTATCTACGTCTTTGGAGAAATCATGAGTGTCACATGATACCGGTGCGCCTGAGCATTACACAATGCACGGCGGCGGCATTGACAGCAATCAGCTGACACACTTACATGTCATGCTGATACTGAGGAAAGTGTGTCGAGCTAAAAAGCATGCTACAATTTGCACAAGCACAACGTGAGCCGGCTTGGCCTTCCTGAGTCCAGAAAATGGGAATGCGGTAAATGCTCGTCAAAGATAAAGTCGGACCCGAACGCAGACGATAGGTAGGTTTACGCGTCCAGCACTGCAGCTCAGCTCAGCTCAGTCAGACGTCGAGGGTTCAGTGTGAAGCTGTCACTCTCGCCGCCGCGCTAGCTCATCTCACGCCACAAAAAGAAACAGCTTCGCTTGTTGAGAAGTGATTGTCAGTGATTGGCAGTAATTGTCAGAGTCAATTTTCGACGCTGGATTTCTGTTCCAACGAGACATCATCATCATCATCACCATCATCATCATCATCATCATCATTTACTCTTTTGTTATCCAGTTATCCGCACAGTTTACTCTGGCACAACGCAGGTCAGTGTCGCGGATGATCGAGTTCCTCTAGAAATAGAATTTTCTGTTCTTTAATATTTCATATATGTGGTTTCTACTTACACCTGTCAAAATGTTAAAACCTGAATGGTGCCATTTCACCAAAAACTATACCATCCCTTTACGAACTTCAATTGTCAAGTCATAGATAAACCCGATAGGACTGAAGCAGAAGAAGAAGAAAACAAAACAAAAAAAAAAAACCGACGGAAGCAGATGGCAATGGTTTGCCCAATTTAGATATAAATGTCTTGGAAGAGGATTTAAATGATGACTAAAGTGAAGGTGTTATCTTCTCTCTCTTTCTCTCTCCATTGATTCGTCAAGCAAATGGCTCCAGTGATATTCTCATTCATCCGCCAGATTTCCCTCATTGGATAACCTAATTATATTCCAGGTGTCATATGGATACGTTCATCTCAGAAATTGTAGCGATGCTGAATCGCCTGAAAAAGAAAACAGCACCCAGCAGTCGCAAGCAGCAAATTACTCTTCAGAATGCATTGAAAAAACATTAAACTTTTCAGGTCGACAGAGACTGATTTGACAGTAGAGCCCTCTTCCGTCACCAACTAAATGAACGCAATTGAACGCTTTCAAAAAAAAAAAAAAAAGAAGTAACATTGATTCTATCTTACTCTATACTGAGACATGGCTATAGAAAAGCAGACTTTAGTCATGCAGTGCTCGTTGCAAATAATTTAGGCATAGATTAGGAAAAGAACAGAGCTATCTATAGATGCGATTAAATGAGCAGGGTAAGTAATTGCTTTGGCAAAATTCCAAAGTGAATCAAATCTGTATGAAACGATTGAGAAAGAAAGAAAAAATTCGCTGAATAGCATAGCTGACTGGTCTTGAAATCCAATTCAGTTCACGTATTCAAATGCATGCCCAATTTCAATCATTTCTTTGCATATTCTGTTGAATGAATGAAAACAAAAGTTTAATTGAAATGAACTGAAATGAAATGACGTCTCTTTCTGATCTGAATTATTACCTCAGTCATGCTTGCGGCGCGCGAGCGTGATTTATACCCCGAATTGTGTAGGATCTTGGAGGATAATTATTATATACTGTATACTCAGATTCAGCTTTAGATTCTTTGTTAATTGTTAACATGAATATTTCAGTTTCTTTTGGCGTCACAAAGTAGCTCGATGTCATACTTTAGTACTATTGATCACAAGGATGTACACACAAAACTATGTAAACTATAAACAAACTCATGCTAAATGACAGTAAGACTGAACTGTTATTGATTGGCACATCCAAGCAAATATCTAAACTTTCTTTTGATGGGATATCAGTTGGAAGTTCTGTCATAAAGTCATCTTCCACAGTTACGAATCTTGGAGTGTGTTTTGACACGCATCTGAACATGGAAGCACACATCACAAATGTGTGTAAATCATCATACCATATGATATATAACCTTAGACGCATCAGGAAATATTTTGATGAGAACAGTATGAAAATGATTGTCCAAGCATGTATTGTTAGTAAATTGGATTATTGTAATGGGTTATTATATGGACTCCCTGATTCTCAAGTTGGGCACCTGCAGCGAGTCCAAAACTCCTGTGCAAGGCTTATTTGTAACAAACCTAGGTTTTCAAGGATTACTCCTCTTCTGAAAGATTTACACTGGTTTCCGATTCGTAAACGAATATTGTTTAAGATTTTGTTGATTGTGTATAAGTCACTTATCGGTCAAGCCCCCAGTTACATATCCGAATTATTAGTGTTTAAATCTCATCGACATACTCATAATTTGCGCAGTTCTAAGGACACTCTTCTTTTACAGATTCCAACATGTAAAACAAAAGTAACATTGGGAGACAGAGCATTTGCCTGTGCAGCTCCCAAACTCTGGAATGATCTACCATTAGAAGTCCGGAAATCCCCAACAGTAGCAGTCTTTAAATCACGACTCAAAACACATCTTTTCATTTAACTGTTCGTTATTATCAAGCACATCAGAAGCTTTTGCAGCGCAGAAGAATATATGTCTATAGGTTTTGCGCTTTATAAATTGATATACAAAAAGATTATTATTATTATTATTATGTGTGTGAACAAAAAATCAGTTTGAATTTGCGACCGAATAAAATATCAGATGTTCGATGGAGCGCTCTGGGCCTGGGGAAGGAGCCTCTTGAGTACCCCACCAGCTAGGTGCTCATAAGGGGCCAGGGGAGAGTGCCGTGTGAGACGGAGCCCCTCTCATGATGAGTGGATTTCCCTGGACCAGCAAGGAGCTCAGGAGTAACCCGGGGTTAGGGTTATTAGGGCCATGTGTTGAACATGATGAAGCAAAGCTTCAACTGCAACTTACTACAAGACCACAGGCATAGTGTCATCATCCCAGTAGCCGTGAGTAGGCTGTCTATCATCAGTAACTCAACTAGACTCAAGTCCTAACCCTGTTGTAGGGCACATAGTAACATCATGTATGTGTTGGGGTTGCTATTGCGGTTAATCTAGTCACAAAACAAACAAAAAGTCGCACCCCTTGATTTCATGTCGGGGCTCAAGAAAGGTTAAACGGGTCAACTGAGTCAATTTTGAGTTTTCCACATGTTCTGAAAGAGCTATACTTCTTCTGCATCATTCTTTAGTTTTGGATTATAAACTGAATGGGAAAGTGGGTTTTCAGCAGTTTTTCTACAACCCCTCTTTTTGTTAGAGTAGTGTGACCAGGTTTTTCTTAGAGGTCCCTATTTATTTCTTGAAAATCCTTTGCACACTCTTCACTTTCAACTCTAATAACTTTTGAAAGGATAATGCTACTACTTGGAGAGTTGACATTTATCATGAACAGAATGTGTTAATAGAGCTATGCTTAATTTCAACTTAATCTGATAATCCCTTCATTGTTGTTGCTACAGTGGTTACACGATCATGTTTTTTTTTTTTTTTTTTTGTCCCATTCATGACACAG
Organism: Diadema setosum; assembly: GCF_964275005.1. Classification (NCBI taxonomy): domain Eukaryota; kingdom Metazoa; phylum Echinodermata; class Echinoidea; order Diadematoida; family Diadematidae; genus Diadema; species Diadema setosum. The sequence goes on along the minus strand of NC_092698.1, from coordinate 25,598,254 downwards.
GTAGCACAGCTTAGTAAAGATTAAGCGCTTGAATAGATGCTGTACTTTAGAGCCATTTGAATCGAGTTATATCATTTTAAAGCTTAGAGTCTGTTTTTCAGAATGTATGCCCTTAGCTAAAAATCCATGTCTGGCGACTTTTTGTTGGTTTTGTGGTGCAGGGTCACATATATGGAACTCTTGCCAATTCATCTAGGCCAGGGCTACTTGATAATGATCTAATGTAAAGTCAGTCTACATAAGTACTACCTCATTCTTAAGAGTAGGACTCTAGGAGTGATCTTTATAGAAAGTTTGATTGAGTGTGCTCATACTCGAGACTCACTCATGATACAGCCTTTCACTATACAGGTTTGGCTGGCAGGGAAACTCCTGTAGCTGTTCCCTCCACTATAAAAAAAACTGAAAGATTTTCAAGCTCTCTTGCACTATTCCAACATTCAAACAGGTCAAAAGAAATATTAACCTTTAGTGTAACTCTCAGCCCTGGACATTGTGATGCCATCTGTTCTGTTTTTCAGTTTCTATTCTTCTTTGTAATTTTAGTAGAGGTTTTTAGGCCTATAGGCTATACCTACAAAAGGGACACGATCCCAGATCTGTGATGTAGTCTGATCATTGTAATAGACCCTTCCCTATTTCCATTTCAGTTTGCAGATTGTTTGCATTCAACTTCCTTCTTCCGAAATCCCCCAATGTATGTATTGTTATATGTACTTGCTTCCCTCCTTTTGGCTTTTATATACAACATACCTCCTTGAACATTTGTCACCAAGTTTTTACTAGAAATTAATGCTATTTACAGGTTACAAGGTTAGCAATTTCTACCACCAAGGCTAAAATATTCACCCTTATTCCTACTGCATATGAGATCTGTCCCTGACATATGAGGTGTCCTGTTGCATATCTTTAGTCTGAATATCATGTACATAGTGTACAGCAGCAGCAGCAGCAGCAGCAGCAGCAGCAGCAGCAACAGCAGCAGCAGCAACAGCAGCAACAACAACAATAGCAGCAACAGCAGCAACAACAACAAAAATAGCAGCAGCAGCAGCAGCAGCAACAGCAACAACAACAACAATTCACCCTGCACTGCTTGTTTTCTAAATTGTCCTCGTTTTATCGATGAGATCTGTCCCTGACATGTGAGGTGTCCTTTTTCATGATTTTTATGCAATACTGATCAAATTTTCCTCCATGGTTATGAAGTTCTGCTCTCTCTTTTTTTTTTTTTTTTTTTTGCAGACTAAGTTGACTGAATGCATCAGAGACACGATGGTAACCTCTTTAGTGAGGACAATTTAAGGCCTGTATTTTCTTTGATGTTTCAAAGGGGCTATCACAATCAGGAGAATTGTTTGCATGATGTAACTGGAAATTGTTTGACTTTGCTGCTAACAGATCAATGAGTTAAGAATCCTGGATAGAGTTCGGTAATGGGTACACTCAGCAAGATATTTACGCTTGATTCCTTTTTCTACTCGACATCATAAAATTGACTTGGGAGCCATCATAAACATTGAGATGTAAATAGAGTGGGAGGTGCCAGATTTTAAGCCAGGAGGTCTCTTCTGAGGGTTTGCATTGGTTTTATCATGCCATCAAAGCAAACAAATGATAAGTTGAGCATAGTTGAGAAGTACCGGTAGGTAGTGTATTACTACAAAAGGATATTGTACAACTGCTGGGTTCATGTACTAACCAAGGAATGCTGTCATCAATGATTTTATTACAGTGTATCTCTCTCTCATTGTGCATCTCATTTTGATTGTTCCATTTATCAGGGCCAGCTGCACAGGCAGTCATACTGTATTTTGTCCAAGCTACTGCTACCTGTTCTACAGTGATGGCCTTGATCTATGACAGCCTAGTATTGGCAGTGATTTTCTATGCCATCCTGCTGGTCATTGCGAGTGTTGCAACCCTGTTCACAGCGTACCTACTTTACATCAAATACACCCACATCAAATATCGCCATATTCCAGGTCCACAGAGGACGAGGTAAGAAACAGAACAGTCTGTGTTTAATATTGTGCAAGTGAATGTACTAATAAAGATGACTTCAGTTCTTGTAGTTGACCGAGAAGACATATTATTTATTTATTTATTTATTTTTTGGTACATTCTGGTAGGGGCCTTACATGACACTGTGTATGTCTGTATTACAATTTTATAAGGAGTCAGGAGGGGTTTGTTTGTAGACTTTACATTTATGATATTTTGTCAAGTGAATTAAATGTTTAATTGATAGATTTTGTGTTATATCTCCAGCACAGAGAACAATCATATTTGTGTTTTTTGGCATGTCTTTTGAAAGCTATGTAAGCTGTTTACGAATTAACGTGTTGATGTATCCTGTTGAAGTATCATTCTTAAAATATGTGATGTTGTATTCTTCATGAGACAGTTTTTTTTTTTTTTTTTTTTAAGTGTAGCTCATCTGTCCTTTCAGTTCAAGTGATATGTTGCAGTTGCTTTTTATGTGTCAGCTGTAAATTTTTATTGCCCTCATCTTCTTTAACACCATGATGAAGCTTCAAATAGTCACAGTCATCTGTTCATCTGCAGTCTCCACATTAAAAAGACACAGGGCTGAACACAGTGCCACTGGCTTAAAAATTTGATTAATGGGCATACTAATATTTGCAAGTTTGCAGCTTCATGTTGCTAAATGTTAATGGGTTGAGTTTGCCTCATAGCTGAGAGAAACTAGTTGACTGACCTTTAACACTTGACCTTTTACATATATACAGTTTTGTAATGAAACCTTTACAGATGTATATATTTGTATTGTGTACATTGTATGTGGTTAAAAATGTCACCTCTAAACCTCTTGTATAATGTCAGAACTGGAGCAAACCATGAACATTTCGTTTCATTAAGAGCCTAGTATGCACATACAATGTTTGTACATACAGTAGTTACCTTTGACGTACATGTACAGTACCTCAATCCCATACACGCAGGGAAATTCACTTCCCCTTTTACAAGTGAGTTGAAACTTATATATGTTGACAGCTTTATACACATGTAAGTAAAAAAAAAACAAACACCAAAAAACAAAACATTAGTCTAGCCATCATAATGTGTACGATACAATGTCACCAAACTCAAATATTCACTGTTTGAGTGTAACTTCCTTGTTTCTTGCCTGTATCATACAGCTTTATATTTGGCAATGACGCCTTGGTAGAAAAAAGCATGAAAGAGGATGCCATTGGAAAACTGACATATAATTTGTAAGTATGTCTTCATTGCATCAAACATGATCCATCATACCAGATATCATACTACAGTGCTCACCCGTTAATAGGGAACGGCTTTAGTGGGAACCCTGTTTAAGTGCAACAAAACCTGATGTACCCGGAAACAAATTTTTCACATGTTATTGTCACTGCTTAGTCAGAACAATGAACCGCTTTCTCTGGGCAAATCTGGCTGTAATACTTTAATTTTTTTCGTCATTAATGTCTAAAGATGATAAGTAAATCCTTAGAAACGATTGCTGGGATTTCATTTCCTTACCAGAAAGATTAATTTGTAATCATTTCCCGATAAATTATGCCAACTACAATCTAAACAGTTGCTGTTAGGTAGTGAGACGCAGAGCTATAGGCTGTTATCTTATTGAGAGCATTAGCTTAAAGGGACTGTTCAGTACTGGTTGAGGTGGGGATTCATGTTTTGAACATTCCTAAGTGAGATAATGAAAAGCCTCTTATGGATATGAAAGAGCATGTAATTTTAAGAAGGATTCAACATTTATTTGATGAAAATTGGTTTTCAAATGGCTGAGATATCCAAAAAAGTGCTAAAAGGCGACATGCCACAACTTTATTAGGATCTCTTTGTTTCACCTTGTTTTTGGATATCTCAGCCATTTCAAAACCGATTTTCATCGAATAAACTTTTGATACCCCTTAGAAGTGCATGCTCTTTGACATCTCATAGAGTGGTTTCTGCAATATCTCGCAAAACGTTAAAAGCTAAAACCTCACCTCGACCAGAACTGTACACACCCTTTAAGTACACAATGTCATGCACTTACATTGTACCACTCGTTCAGTGCATATATTTTTCTCCCGACCCATAGGCCTTCCGATTACTAAGTGGTGAGCACTGTATTATGTGTAAGGGAGTCTGTGTGTCTGTCTGTCTGTGCCTGTAAACAATTTTGTGGACAACGTATAACTGAAAAACTTTGAGGTGGAATCGTAATGATACTAGGCATGTATATACATGTACATGTAGGAATGGGTAAAGTTGTGCCTATCAACTTTTGGGTGCAGATGCTCATGGTAAAAGGTCAAGGTCAAATGCTCAAAATTTGACTATTTCCCCCATACTGTAAAAGTGGAAATTTTCGCGGTGTTGAAATTTTCGCGCATTTCGCGCAACCAGAAACTAGCGCGAAAAATTAAAGCCCGCGAATATTTCTGCTTGCCATATGTTCCTGTGCGTGATGTCTTGATTCCGCGGAATTAAAAACACGCGAAACTATTCTGACCCAGCCAAGCGCGAAAAATTAGTTGCGCGAAAATATCCACTTTTACAGTATATATGCAATGCCTGAAGGTATGTTCTTTTGTACGTGTTTCATTAAGGCCAAATCTGGGGGCGCTTTAGGAGCATCTGGTGGGCTGTGGCCTCACTACTCAGCTATTGGTACCCGTGCGTTTGATCAAAACCCTCTGGGTTCCTGCTGGACTATTGCCCAATAAAGATTCTCTGAGAGAGAGTGTCAGGGCATGAGGTCAGAGGTCAAATGTCAAGAGAAAATGTTACAATTTCACTTTTTTTTTTCCATAACTTTAGATTAGAAATAGTAGATCTACAGGATGTGTGATTACCCTATTACAAAATGTATGAAAAATGCTGTACATGTACCAGCCTTTATCAGTAATGTCTTTATGTTACCAGTTTGTGGAGTGGTCAGCACCCCAAGTGTCTGTATATATGTACATGTATCCTTGCCTTCTTTTTTGGCAGCAAAACTTGACTTTAGTGGTTATGATTTCACAACATAATACATTATAACATGTTGTTAGACATGGGCATGATTGAGCATAAGAAAAAAAAAAGCAATATGACTCTCTACAAGAGTTACATTTAAAGGGGATGGCTAGTAACTGATTAGTGGGAATGCTGGGGGATGATTGTTCCAATCCTTGTGGGATTCATTTAAGAGTACATTACCTATTGTTGTGTGAAAGTTATTTGCTTCAGAATGGTCTCATATTCAAGCAATGTGCAGTTTAATATTTCCAGGTTAGCATGCCTGTACAGTGACGGGGCATTAAACTGCACATTACTTGAATATGAGACTGTTCTGAAGCAAACAATTTTCACACAACAATAGATAATGTACTCTTAAATGAATCCCACAAGAATTGGAACAATCATCCCCCAGCATTCCCACTGATTCCCACAGATCAGTTACTAGCCATCCCCTTAAAATACATGTAACTTGTGCATTTATACTCGGTGATTGTTTAGAAATTTGTGACCTCTAAAGATATTGCCCTGCTTTTTCCTTCTGCTGGTACTCAGGTATAAGGAGTATGGCATGATTCATAAACTGCAGATCCTACATCGTGTCATCATTTTCATCCTGGACTCAAAATTTATCAAGGTAATGATTGTGTGAACTCAAGATGTATATTAATTTTGTACTTCACAAAGTCAGTGGTGCATAGAAGTGATGCCATATTATGCAGTGCTCAGTCAAAAAGCCAAATGTAGTATATGGCACGCATCACAATCACTTTATTCTTGAAGGGCCATTATCACGTTTTATATACAGATGGTGGCATGAATTCAGGATTTACATTGCAGAGTATTGCATAATGGTGATGCAATGTTGTGAAGCAGTCAACGTCTTACACAGAAAATTATTTTCAACATTTAAAATAATGTACCAAAATTCATTGATAACCCCCTCCCCCCAAAAAAAACAACAACAAACAAAAGTTCAGAGAATTATGTGACACACACATTGCATTTATGTGTGATCACAGTGAAATATCTCTCTGTTGACGTGACGAAGTACAATCTAATAGAACAGTAAAATATTGCAGAATTACAGCAGATTAAATTCGAAATCTCTGTCAAAGATATGTTTGTACCCCCTAAATGCATCGTTAGCATTTACAATTTGTAGAGTGTAAAACTCACACAAGCTCAGAATAAATGCTCTTTAGTGAATTTGTGTGATGTTTTGTACAGAATATTGTGTGAAGTGGCTAGTTTCTTGAAGAAATGACCTAAAATGTACCAATAATTTTACTTTTACAGTAATGAAAGAAAACTGCCGGTCTCGGGGACTTTGTTATAACGGGGTCTATTGTAGAACATCATTCAAGAGAATCTCCCAGGACCTTTTGGATGTCACGTCTTTAGAAATGTTGTACTTGTGAGGTGCCAGATGTGACTTGTCGATTACTGTCGGTTCAAATCAATTCTCTTTCTTTGCAGAACCTCTTGACCAATAGCCTGCATACAAAGCCACCGCACACCTACAAAAAGATGCAGTTTGTTTTTTCCGAGAGGATAGCCGGCTATGGACTGGTCACGGAACTCGACCACGGCAAGTGGCAAAAGAAGCGTACCCTAATAAACCCTGCATTCCACAGACAGTAAGTCAAATGTCACTGACACTGACAGGAAAAACGACTGTGGAACTGGCAGTTTTTGCTCTAAAATTTACGTGTACATGCATGTATGTATGTATGCAATAAAAAAGATGTATGAATTAACACTACAATGCATAATAATGCAATTTCATTTGGGTATGATAATTCTATAAACAACAAAAATGCAAAGAATTACCGAAAAATTGTTCACTGGAAGTACTACAATCTCAGTGCATACACGATCATGGTTGCTGCGTAATTTCTTTAAATCCATTATTGATAATCAACAGATGGGGGCAACAACGATACCCACTGATCTTCCATGCTAGAGCGAAATGCATGCAGTTTTGTTGGAAAATATGATTGCTAGGACATGATCGGTCATCATGTAACTCTATACAGTGTACCTAACCACAACTTCTGTTTGGGGAGGGCACTTCAGGAATGAAAGTCATACATATACATGCATTCAAAATTATTTTACACTTTAGATCTCAAAATACTCCAAAACGACTCATTATCTTGGCAAATTGTGTCAGCCAGCCAATTCTCATGTTAGGGCCTTTTGATACATTGCAAGCAAATTCCATACGGTGGAAGATGAATTTTGAGCCCCTCTGAGAACTGTGTTTTAGCTTTAAGTGGGACAAAAGTCATACTCCTGGATATCTTCACCGAAGGTTTCATGGAGTTGTATCAACTCCCCCACATATGAAAGTGTTCCACATTTATAATTAATCAAGTGACACAAGTGACACCAGTCATATCTAACAATATGCCTAATAGAGAGATAGATACATAATGAGAGAGAGAGAGAGGGAGGGAGTGAGAAGAAAAGCAGCTTAGATTTTGATTGCTGTGCATTTAAAGATCATATTTAAGTTCAATTTATTTCTTTTTCTGTCATTACATGTATAGTAGGGGATATTTTTAAAGCTTTCAAGCGAATGAGGCATGGTTGAGGAACTACTGGTAGGCATGACTTCCTTATAGAATTTGCTCATTGATTATTTTTAGCATATGAGGAAGATCAGTTTTGAAACTCAAAAGATCATGTTGCATGCTGTCCTTAGAACAAAAAGATGCCTGATGAAGGGATAATAGACATGGGCAGTTTGATACAATGCCATTTGCAGGCCCAAGTGATTGACGAGAACCTTGTCCAACAGATATTATGTACCTTGAGAAATTAAAGGGATGAGGTACGAGCAGTAGACCAGTTAAAATATGCATAGTATTGGACAAAGATTTAAAGGTCATGACTATTTAGATGTGAGCAACTTTTTGACACCCAAACTTAGCTTGACATTTTCTCTACAACTTTGCCCATGACAAGTCTAGTGTAACAAAAATCTATTAAAAATCTACACAGATTTGAAAAACAAAATGTTTTTCCCCAACTATGTCTACTTTGCGGTCTCAGAATAATGAGGCACACAGGGGGTATACACTGTGGTGCATAGAGGGTTAAATGCTTTTATTCAATGTTGCTTCCTCATCTTCAGGTCCAGTTTTCTGTAATAACATGAAGGTCATGTGTTGTAGGCTCAAGCATGCAGTTTACTCAGGACCAAATAGACTTCATGACAGACTTATGAGTGCTTATGTTGTTACACTGTAAATGTCATTATTTTTGGCTCAATCAAATTTACGCGCTGAGTGCCTCAAAAACAAATGTGTTCTTAAATTTTGTGCTACGTGATTAACTAAACACGTTTTCTACCATTGCACACAAATACACACACACACACACACACACAGATAAAAAAATTGTTTTGACATTTCCCATACTTGAAAATGAAATGTACATGCATACCAGTGTGTGCACATCATGCTTGAATCACATAAATACACACAGTGGCGTATCGGGTGGGGGGGGGGGGGGGGCAAGGGGGGCAAGGGGGGCACGTGCCCCGGGCGCCACTCCTTGGGGCGCCAAAAAAAAACAAAACAAACAAACAAACAAATGAAGAAGAAGAAAAAAAAAAACTCGCCTGGACGGGGGGAGGGAGAATGGGTTGGGGGGGGGGGGGGCAGATAACCCAAACAAACAAGATAAAAACAAAACATGACGATGACAAAATGACAATGTTTATTGTGTTCACACAAGAATTCCATGTTTTGTAAGCTGAAATACAAAAATTTTCTGCTTGCTTACTGCGCTCGCTCACTCGCCAAAATTTATATAAAAAAAGAAGATAAGAACAAAACATGATGACGCGGATAAAATGACAAGGTCTATTGTGTTCACACATGTCATTTTATATATTAGCAGGCAAAATGTTACATGGAGCAGCGGCTGCAATTTCATTCGTTCTGAAGTGATCGCCGATTGGATCAAAAGATGGTGCCATAACGGTTTCGAACATAGGGGGGGGGGGGGGTGCGCAAAAAAACAAATCAAACAAGATAAGAACAAAACGTAATGATGACGCGGAAATATACAAATTTCGGCTCACTCGCTCATACTAATTGAGAGTATTTGTTCAAGTCCTCAGTTTGTTGGTATAAATCGTTATAAGGCCGTCATATGTAAACTAATTTAGAGTTTTTTTTCAAGTCCTCAGTTTGTTGGTATAAATCGTTATCTATAAGGCCGTCACTATATCTTGATTAGAATTGTAAGATTTAATAAGCAAAGAATGACAAGAATTCCATGTTTTGTAAGCTGAAATACAAAAATTTTCGGCTCACTCACTGCGCTCGCTCGCCAAAATTTATCCAAAAAAAAGAAAAAAGAAGAGATAAGAACAAAACGTGACGATGACGTGGAAATATACAAATTTTGGCTCACTCCCGTGTACTAATTTAGAGTATTTCTTTCAAGTCGTCAGTTTGTTGTTATATAAATCGTTATCTATAAGGCCGTCACTATATCTTGATTAGAATTGTAAGATTTAATAAGCAAAAAATTACAAGAATTCCATGTTTTGTAAGCTGAAATACTAAAATTTTAGGCTCACTCGCACTCGCTCGCCAAATTTTATTTATAAAAAAAAAGATAACAAAACGTGATGATGACGCGTACAAAATGACAATGTCTGTTGTGTTCACATATGTCATTTTATATTTAGCAGGCAAGATGTTACACGGAGCAGCGGCTGCAATTTCTTTCGTTCTGAAGCGATCGCCGATTGGATCAAAAGAGGGCGCCAATGGTTTCGAACATACGGGTGGGGGGGGGGCACAAAAAACCAAATCAGACAAGATAAGAACAAAACGTAATGATGACGCGGAAATATACAAATTTCGGCTCACTCGCTCATACTAATTGAGAGTATTTTTTCAAGTCCTCAGTTTGTTGGTATAAATCGTTATAAGGCCATCATATATATCTTGATTAGAATTGTAAGATTTGATAACCAAAAAATGACAAGAATTCCATGTTTTGTAATCTGAAATACAGAAATTTTCAGCTCGCTCGCTGCGCTCGCTCGCCAAAATTTGTCAAAATTTATTACATTAAAACACCCCCAAAAGACCCCTTTTAAGTGCTTGAAAAAGTATATCATGTGGACTTTTTTTGAAGTCCCTACCAGGATGGGGTTGGGGTTGAACACTTTTTCAGAAATTAGGGGCGCAATTTTCGCACTTGTCCTGGCCGCCGTTTTCCCTAGATACGCCACTGAGTACACATATTGAATGTGGAATACACACAATGATCCCTTGGACAGAAAGCTACGCAAGCATACACACGCACATAGTGAGCATTTGTCAGCTGAGGAAAGGCACAATTTAACCCATTCAAAAAGGCACATAGAGAATCACGAACATAATTTTGTGGGTTTATGAACTTTTATGCTAGCCAAAAGAAGTGTGAAATCTGCAAAAATTAATGTGCCATGAATGTTTCTGCAGAGACTCCAACCCTAAGCACCTTCTGATCTGGAGATTTTCCCGCCTGAAACCCCTAGCAAACGGGAGACTCCAAGTTGATGTGTGTGAAACGCGAAGTTCCTAGAGTTCTACATGCTCCCTGGTGCTATCTAAGGCTTATTTTTTCAACATACAATAGCAATAAGTAAGAAATCCTTCCCAACGGGAGACACAGAGCCAGGGCGGGAGAAATCAAATCTCAAGCGGGAGAACGGGAGATTTTGCAAAAATGGGTTTTCGGCGGGAGATCTCCCATCGAAAACGGGAGAGTTGGAGTCTCTGTTTCTGCATTTACAGTATGTGTGATCATGTACATAGATTTGTGTCCTTGCTCTGTTCTTGTGTTACTAGGTACCTAATGGGTCTGATTGAGGAATTCAACTCAAGCGCTGACAGTTTCATTCAGAATCTTATTCCCGTTGCTGATGGCCAACAGGAAGTATGCATGTTAGACAAGTTCAACAATGTCACTCTTGACATCATAGCAAGGGTAAGCATACCAAAATGACTGAAAACTTAGCAATACTTAAAACAACAACAACAAAGCACAAAGACTGCATATAACTGTACATGAAATTATTAAAGGAGACCTCCGGGTGATTCTCAGATTTTTACATTTGTACAACTATAAATTAGTTATACTGAGGACAGAGTTTCAGCATTTGTGATAATTGGGATGAAGAATAAGAATATTTTCAAGAAATAGAACAAATTGCAATGAACAAGGATGATGACATGGCAGAGTCACCATAAAAATGCACGAGTTGGGGCTCAAGGAAGCAGAACAAAAGAAGAAGGCATGCATAGATTATAGACAGGTGAACTCGCAAGCAAGCGGTATTATGGAATTACACTGCTATCATTTCTGAAATATGTGAACCCTCTATGTCGTCATCCTTGTTCAGTGTAATTTGTTTAAGGTTTTTCAAAGTATTGTTTCTCTGCTCAATAAATTCCACAAATCTATACAGGGAGTTGTAGATTTATGTACTACATGATGTGAAATTATGAAAATCGTCTGGAATGTGCCTTTAAGCTCTCTGCACAATATGTAGATATGTTCGTCAAATGTGTTTTTATTCTACTGAAAGAGGTCAGGAAGCAGTTGTATTCAAGGTGTTTTTTGGAGGCATTTTCTGATCTGTTTTTCAGAAGGAACAGGCAGTTGTGTGTTCCCAATCCCTTCCCCTAAAAAGCTGTTACAGCAAGCAATCCTCCTATTAAAAAATATGTTTGGCAGGTCAGTTTTATTAATGTTGTTATGGGACTGTGCAGGTGCATCCACTGAATATTCCTTTATTTTGTGGTGTCCACCAGTCAGACGGATTCATACTTACAGGTGCAGTGTACCTTGCGGAGGAGTGATTTAAAAAAATGTTCAAGATAATACATTTCATGCATATATGTGTAGATCAGTTGTATCAGAAAACATCCTACCATATAATATTTTTGCAATAAGGCATAAAATATTAGTTACCCCCTGCTTGTTCACGAAATATGGGCAAATATCTACGGTCTGGTGCCATATTCCATGAGGCCGGAGGCCGAATGGTATATGGCACCAGACCGTAGATATTTCCCGTATTTCGTAAGAACAAGCAGGGGGTAACGATTTTATCTTTTTAAGTGTAGGTCTACATTTTTAGGCATTGTGCTAACCTTCTTCTCGCTGATTTCCTCTCATGAATGATGTTGAAATCGCCGGCTGTCAGCCATGTTGACTTACGTCTCGCGAGCTGATTATGCGCGCGTTACGTACATGCCAAAGATAGCAGTGTTAACATCTTCAAAGACAGCGCGTCTCAGGCAAAGACGCACATTACCTGAGACGTGCTGTCTTTGAAGTTGTTGTTTATCAAGCATCTTTGAGTGGTCTCAGGTGATGTGCGTAATACGCTTGAGGACCGCGCTCTGTCCATTTGTTTTGTACAGGATTTGCGCGCACTTTGCTATCTTTTCAGTTAAAGTGAAAACATAGTGTTGGTAAGGGTTTGAGAACCCGTCTGGCACCATTTCATATTTGCTTGCAATATATCGAAAGAGTCTACCAAGAAACTTACCTGGCTGACGCGATTTGCCGGGATGATGAGTCGTTTTGGAGTATTTTGAGATAAAAAATAAAAGTCGGTAAACCGACTTTTATTCCAGAAGGATCCAGACTAACTCGGTCTCGGGGAAAACTTGACCCTATTTCAGACAATTTACACGCAGTTCGTGATCGCCATATTCTACTGTATATTAAATGAACAGACAGGAAAGTGCGTGCTAATCCTGTACAAAACAAATGGACAGCGCGCGGTCCTCAAGCATATTACGCACATCACTTTAGTTGCTGAGACATGCTGTCTTTGAAGTTGTTGTTGTTTATCAAGCGTCTTTGATTGTTTTTAGAGGTGCTTGATAGGCGCACACTAATTTTGCATGCGTGCCAAAGAGGTTTTTTTTTGATGCGCGCGTTGTATTAACTACGACCATTACTGCGAGTAGCCAGAACGCGAAGCGCTATACAGGCCGCTCCCATAGTACAACACTGTACAATCCAGAGGGACAACCAAGACAACTCACCCCGCCGTCAAAGCGAGGCCGAGTTGTCCCCGAGTCCGAGTTTAGCCTGACCCTGTTCGGGTAAGTTCTGAGACCGAACCTTTTTGGTTAATATTTCGCATTTTCGTCGTTACCCATCGAATATCTTGTTATTACAGCGTTATTCCGCACATTTCTTAGGCATACGTTCACATTTGGGAGCAAAATTTGACAACTTTTGCAGGTGTACCAGAACTATGTTTTGGCTTTAAGCGTCTTTGGTACAGGCGCAGCTAGCTGTGTAATATCATGGTCATATCACGGAATACGGAAAATAATTATTCAGTGGCGGATTTAGCGCATGCGCACAATATGACCTTATCACGGAATACGGGAAATATTCAGTGGTTGATTGACTAATGAGAATACAGAATTCACAATCACTAAAAGATAAAAGATGATATCACTATTTTTCTCTATAAACCATAACTGTAGACAGTTTAATCCAGAAACATTTTTATTGTTCACATTTTGTATATTTAACAATGCTTAACATTAATTATACTGATTCAAATTTTTACATTGGTCATTTCTACCCCTAACTCACATTTTAGAACTATTTTGAAGCCCTAAAGCTGGATTTTTTTTTCTTCATCTGCAAATGGTAAATAATGCCTTTAAATGGGGAAAATTACAAAAATTTGTGTAAGGGACAGTTCTTAATGTGTGCTGACACATTGAGCATAATCATGCCTGTGGTATGTGTGTATGATTGCAGGATATATCTCATTTGTATCAAATAGGATGTTGGTTATTTATTTTCCTCTTTTTGATACTGTTCTCTGTCATCACTGTTGTTTTCAATATTGTCATCATCATCACCATCATCATCATCATCATCATCATCATCATCATCATCATCATCATCATCATCATCATCATCATCATCATCATCATTATCAGGATTGTATCTTCTCCTGTTTTCATGCTGTTATTCTCAGGTTGGCTTCTCCCTGAAGTTGGATGTGATCAATGATCCTGACTGCCCATTTCCAAAGGCTGCTGCCCTAGTTCTGAAGGGGATGATGGCAAACATTAGGAAACCCTGGCTGTGGGTAAGATCTTAGGTGGTGGATGTGGGGGGGGGGGGGGGGGGGGTGGAGTAAGAATGTATTACCAAAGATTCATGAGATAAGAGATTACAACAGCAGTACCAGTAATAATGATTATAGAGATAACAATGATACTATGACTACTACTTACGGAAGAAGAAGACAAAAGAGGAGGAGGGGAAGAATAATTAGATGATGATGATGAAGAAGAAGAAGGAGGCCAAAAAAATCAGAGAAGAAATGCACTCCTTGAGAGTTGAGAAGCTAAGTGTCTTAATTCCTGTATGTTTAGAGTATACACAGTTACAAAAAAAAAAAAAAAACTTGATATATATGGAACACCGCTATTCACAATGCAAGCTATCTGTGTGATGAATGGAATCGTGAGCAAAGGTTTTTTTTTTTTTCATTGTACTATGGTATTTGGCGATTTATCTAGTTTGGGCAGGTTATGCGTTTGAGCAAAATATTCAAACTTGGCAAGCCGTCGGCAGAGTCCGGCATGTGAATGTGGCCACATAAAAGAGTTAAGCAACTTAAATCTTCTGTGTTGGAGACTCTACAGTGGCATACTTATTAGCATAAGAAAGATAAAGGGCAAGATGGAAGATTGGACAATGGTGTGGTTTGGGCAGGACATCGCACTTGGGTCAAATCTTGTGGGGTCTAGATTCTGGGCTCTTTCTATGATATCTTTATTCGAGCTGCTAAACTTGTATGTGATAAGATGTTTGATGACACGATCCCTAGAACTGAAGAAAAATAAGTTCAGACGGATTGCTCTCAGCTCATGACAGAGGTCAAAAGTTCACACACTTGTAATTCACATGTATGCACCCTAAAATTTCTGATCGAAAGTCATTAGCATAGAGCAATCAGATCTTGATATTTCTTTTTTTCTCTGGTTCTTGGGATTGCGGCATTACTCAACTTGATTTGGCAGCTTGAATAAATATATCATAAAAAGAGTCCAGAATCTGGACTACTCCAGGTAGTCCTGCCTGGCACATAAACTTTGGACGAGACTTTGCACCTATAATGTCCGTCATGACCCCCCCCCCCTTTTTTTGTGTGACTGAATATCATGCAATGCTAGGAGCAGGCTTAGCAGAACCCTGTAATAGATCAGTGCTTATAGTGGAACTGCTACCCTTTCTTGAAAAAAAAACACCTTTATTTTTCATTTCATTGGTCTGAGCAAATAAAGGTTCCACTACCATTTAAGAAAAAGAACGTATTGACATGGCAGTAACTTTGAAGGTACTGAGACAAGCAGCCTGAGAAAAGTTTGATAGCATGTTATCTATCCATGTCCAATTTACACAAGGATGACTTCCAGTCCAAAATTCGTTGTGGAAATCACCAATGGCATATTTTGATTGCAGATGGAAGGAAAAGGAGTTGAGGTTTTAAATATAAAGTGAAAAAAATCATAGATCTCTTGGATGTAGTATCTTCTCCATGTCTCTCTCACTCAATCTTTTTTCAGATGTTACCCACAAAGGAGGCGGCAGACTTTCGAGGCGAAGTGAAAAAGGCGTCTCATCTCATCCGAAACATCGGTCGAGACATCATCCTTGAGAGGATGGCAGCCCGTCGGAGGGGAGAAGACGTCCCCAAAGACATCCTGACTCACATCCTGAATGCTTCTGATAACCTCAGCAACCAGGGGTTTGGCATGCAGGAAATGATTGACGAGTTTGTCACCTTCTTTGTGGCAGGTAGCCCCAGCTTTCATTTATATATATATATATATATATATATATATACTCCTAGATGGGTCATTTGGAAGACATTTCCATTTGTTTTATATGCAAATTTTAAAATACATGTTCAATGGCAATTTACGCAATGGAGACACGAAAATTGTCTCCTTAATGACCAGTTGTCTCCCTAATGAAGACACTTCCCCCCAATATGTCTCCCTAAGGTGCCAACTAGGGATATATATATATATATATATATATATATATATATATATATATATATATATATATATATGTGACCCGCTACAACAAAAGGATCCTAAAGTCGCTGACGGCTGATTCGAGAAAATTTAGTTTGAAGTCACATCATCAAAATTGGTCAAAACAATCGGATTTCTGTTTTTGGCATGATTTTGTAGTCTAATGTTTTGTCTGTCATCTGCTGAAATTTCGAAGCTAAATGATCAAAGGAAAGGCAAGAAATCAGCGTTTTTCTATGCCATGATTTTCCGACTTTCACCTAAGCAGAAACGTGTCCGAAGATTTGGATTTGGCGCCGCAGCTAGACTCCGCCCCTAGCAACGAGGGAGTGAGCTTATTGGTCGGTGCGTGGCATCCTGATTACTGATTGGTCGTACGTAAACCACTGGCGCTAAGCTTGAATGAACATTGCAGAGGTCGTTAGGAACATACTTTCTATTGTCAAGTGGTGAAAACTGCCTCGCCTCCCCTTGATCATGATATCGTCGGAAGGATAACTTTGAAGACATTTTTCTCGAAACTCTGATTTCCTCAACCACTTGACATGCGCTAATAAATCATTGATATCTCCGCAACGGAGTATGTTTATGAGTTGTGCTATATATGAAATTAAAATAGACGAGTAAGGGAATAATGTCATGCCATTTTCAAAAAATTGTCCTTCCTCGACTTTCGGATCCTTTTGTTGTAGCGGGTCACATGTATTTATATATATATATATATATATATATATATATATATTTTTTTTTTTTTTTTTGTCACGGTGGTAAAGAGTAAAAATCCAAATTCTGTAGGAGAACCTACAACTTGTCTCGTCTGTCTGATGTTATTGATTACTTGCTGCAGCACACTACTACCAAGAACTATCAAGATGTTAGCACTTTTTGTTATGTCTCCTAAGAGTGCAGCTACACATACTGTTATTGACCTCTGCCAAGCAGCCATGACTAAAATATCGCTATTTTGTAGGCAGTATCTTCAGCACAATAGTAGGGGTATAGGAGCATCTACATCAAACATTTATTGAATATCAAATCATCCATTGTTGAGTTTTTGGGAGATAAGATTTATTTTAATGTCCTTTATGACTGTTGCCCTTTGACTTCATGACCCCAAATTTGATTCTTTCTTTCTTAATTCATTGTGAACACATTCTGTGAGTTTGGCGAAAATCCAGTCATCTGTTCTAGAGTTATTGGGAAATTAAGATTATTTTATGTATTTTTATGAACCTTATGCTCTTTGAACTTTGACCTCATGACTCCAAATTGAAACGTTTCTTTCTTACTTCATTATGAGCACAGTCTGCAAGTTTGGTGAAAATGCGATCATCAGTTTCCGAGTAATTGGGAGATTTTTAAAGCTTATAAATTTGATGTCCTTTAGGACCCCTGTAATCTTTGATCTTTGAACTCATGACCCCAACATTTAGGCCAAGTAAAAAAAGATAGTAGTTTCTCGTCCGGGTTATTTGATATCTTACTATTTTTTTTGAGGATTGTCAAAATGAAAGTAATATGTGTTTCTCGTCCGGTAATTCTGAGAAAGGTAACGAGAGAGGACTTTACTATTTTCTATATCCAATTTATGAAATGAAATATCACTCTGGTAGCTGTGTTATGAGAGACCAGCTGGGCCCCGTTGCTAGAAACTTTGCGTTTAAACGCAACTTGCAACTGATTGTCACTGGCCAATCAAAATCTTGTTGCATGCATGTCTTCTTAATAGGGCAGACCCTGAGCCAATCAGAATGGTTGTTTCAAAATTAGCAATTTCTTGCCTGCACTCTGTGCATTTTCAAACAAATAGATGATGTACCATACTTGAAATGAAACTTCATGCATGCAGAAATACATTTGCTTTTTCTTTCCACTACAGATGTCAAGGGAAAATGACCATCTTAATACTGGTATTTATAGTGTTGTAATGGCATTTCTGATACCAGTGTACTTGCAATTCTGATGTATTGTACTATTAAATGAAACAGGTATAAAACATATCTTTCAACAACTTTCTTTTCTTCACGTTCTAAAAAGACATTTGATAATCACTCATCATTTGGATGATGAATGATTGTATACCACACTTATTTAGTTATTCTACAGATGAAACGACTCACGGCCGTGACCGTGAATTTACATCGTAAAGAAAAGTATCCCGCAGAAATACGTACGAGACAAACCAGAATCCGAGGAAAAGTTATTCATTTTGTAGATACACCCATTTGATAATTCTACATTTGCTGGAAAAGCGCATTCATTTTCTCTTCAAAATAGAACAATACATCGCCGTCAGATGCAACGTTACAGAGCAGAGTGTACGGGCTTCTACATGCACATTCGAATGTGTTCCGATGGTACCGGTGACCGACCCTGGACAGCTACAGACACGCACACTTTGCCTATACGGTGCGGCACGTACGGCCACTGCACCGGCGCCGAACCTTCCGACACTGCACACACATGCACATAGTCACAATGACATGAAAATGTATAGGGCCTACAAACTCGATACAATCCTCACAAGCATTTGTACAGTACAATTCATCCGCTTCTACCTTGAAATATGAGAAACGGGGAAAAATACGAACAATGCGCAAAATATGCGCGGAATATCAGCGATTTCAAGATCGCAAAAATGTTGCCGCTATCGCTATCAAGACGTACCGAGTGCGCTGTACATCACACAGCTAGCGCCCGCCCGCGCCCATCCAACTACAGTTCGACTGCTTTGTGGGTCATTCCTTCTTGCCGAGCTCGCAGTGTGAAATGCATGCGTTATTACATACGCACTACAGAAGCTACAGCTGTACTACAGCTATTATAGAGGACGCAAGACGTAATAAATTACAAATGAGACATTACGATTGGTAGGTGGATTGTCGATTGTCGAAAAAATAGTAAATATCCAAAAAGTCGATGCGGGCGGAGAGCGGGCTGGGACGAGAATTATGAATTTCTTGGTATTTTCAGCGCCATTTTGAAAATAGTAAATAGTAAAAAAATTGATGCGGCGGCCAAAATCGATGCGCGCGAGGACGAGAAACTGGTTTCTTTTTTTACTTGGCCTTAATCGTTTCTTTCATAATTACGACCACACCCTCAAGTTTAGTCAAAATCTGATCATCTGTTCTTGAGTTACCTTGTACACAGACGGACAGATAGACAAACATACCTAACGGAAAACATAACCTCCGCTGGGTGTAGGTTAAAATGGAGATGCTGAAGAAGGAATGCCTACGTCATCAGCGAACCTGATATAACCATGTCTTTGTGGTGTAGGCTTCCTCTCAAATGTGTGTGTACGTTTTAAACCGCTTCTCAGTAGATCTGTTAAACCTATGGGTGTATTATATTTTTGATGTCAGTATTCTCCCCTTTTTCCTATTCTCTGTAATTCTTTACATTGCAACACAAAGGTCAAGAAACAACCAGCAATCTACTTGCTTTCACCATCCAGCAGTTGTGCAGATACCCAGATGTCTATGAGAAGTGAGTGTTGTTGTTGTTGTTTTTGTTTTTGAATGGCAAAGATATACACAAGTTTCATGAAGGCATGTTTCAAAATGACAACTCTGTGACTCACTAATGACTCACAACATTTTCATCTTTCATGTGTGTTTTTTTTTTTTTTGTTCTTTTTACTGCAGAGTGAAAGGTCTCATGTCTAAATCCGTTGTAATGCATGTGGTTTCATATTGGTTGGTGCTTGGTTGGGCAGTACAATTAAGCTTGTAGATTTGTAAGGCATGTATCTTTGCAAGTATTGGATGTTAAAAGTAACCTTTGATAAGGAGAGGTGCATATAAAGAAGCTTGAAAGCCTTTTGAAAGTTGTTTGGTGAGTCATGATTTCAGATAAAGAGGGCACTGAGCTCATTCTTGAGTGGGTGTATGACAGTGAGAAATTATTGGCTGTAACAATGCCCAGGATATAAACTACAATTAGATATGGGAAACAGAACATATGTATCAGTTTCATATGTCAGTGTAAGTACTATGTGTGACCATGCGTCACAAGACCAGCAAAGTTGCAAACCCTGATTTTACATGAGGACTCAAGAAAGGTGAAAGGGGTCAATCTATGATGTAGTCAATTTTAAGTTTATTTTTTATATTTTCTGAAAGAGTAACCCTTCTTCTACATTATTCCAAAGTTTGGAATCATAAAATGAATGGGGAATTGTGTATTTAGCAGTTTTTCTAGAACACTGGTAGAATAGTGTAATTTGGTATCTCCTAGACACCCCTTTTAATTTCCTTAAAAAACTTTTACACACTGTTCACTTTCAACTCTGATTACTTTTGAAAGGCTTATGCTACTGCTTTAAAAGTCAGCGTAAGTGATGTACAGATTGCGTTGATAGAGCATGCTCAATTTCAACTTGATCTGTGATCCCTTTGTTGCTGCTGCAGTTTTGTACGTCCTGTTTTTTGTCCCATTTATGGCACAGCTAGCGCAGCTTGGTAAGATTAAGCGCTTGAGTAGACCCTACATGTATAACATTGTACTTCAGAGCATCTTTTCTCAGCATATACTTACGCAGGTGTGTGCTTTCTCTCCCATATTTAGAGAGGTAAGGAGAGTCCATTTGAATTGAGTTACACACCATTAAAAGCTTATAGTCTGCTCTTTCATGATTTAACTAAAAATCCATATCTGGCAATTTTTTGTCAGTTTTGTGATGCACGTACATAAGCTTTAAGAATATAAACTGGCCCCTCAAGGTTTTGGCCTTTGTGTGTGTGTGTTTGTTTTTCTTTTTGCACTTCAGATTAGTGGCCTATATCATGAAAGCCATAGAGTAAGAAACAATATCATTGATCATAGTGATGATAGTAGTAGGGATTTATACTAAGGCAAATCCATATAGTAAGAGGTACAGGGCCCAGATATGCTCAATCCTCAGATTACACAAAAACAGCATTTTCTCATTGTTTTGGAAGTGCTGGATTACATTTTTCGTAGATTATGTTATGCTCTTTATGTAGATGGTCACTGTGTGCAGCTACAAAGAGAGAAGTTTAATCCGTGGCCAGTGTAAGGCTATGTGAATAAGAGTTTTATTCACCAAGATATTCTGTTTCCTCTTTTTGTTTTTTCTTCTTTCTTTTCCACAGAGTAAAACAGGAGTTAGATGAGAAGTTGGGGGACAAAACCTTTGTCTCTTATGAGGATATCATGAAGCTTGAATACCTTATGCTGGTGAGTGGGCCTTGGTATGTATGCCAGTATCCGTTTGAATTACATGTGTGCTGTGCAGGTAGATGCTAGTTTACACCATAATCATACACCATGCATGAGCTCAGTTGTCCGATTCCAAACTTCACTCTGGTATTGGCACAAAGAGATCCCTAGATCCATACTTTTTCCTGTGACCCTCATGAGGAAAACGAGTAACCTAGCAAGCAGTAAAGGTGGTTCCTTGCACGACTTACTCCTAGGCCAAGTCTGAAAGCCCGTTTACACCGAGCATGGTATGGGCAACAGGCTGGGTTTTTGCTATGGTGCGCCAAAAGGAACCATATCTGGTAACAATATTACTTCCCCGCTAATAATTTTGTTACACAATTAATCTTCTACTGTTGATTTTGTTCTCTTGATTTTGACATGAGAATCACATTTTGGGTGATTTTGTGCAGAATTACGGATTCTTTTTTAACAGAACCAGACATGATTCCCATAGGCGCACCATAGCAAAAACCCGGCCCGTTGTCCATACTGTGCTTGGTGTAAATGCACCCTTACTCCAAGTCTTACTCCTAGGCCAAGTCAGGGACAACTATCAATGGGCGTGGTCACACTACGCGAAACTATGTGGTGTAGTTTTACTGCACAGTATTTTGCTCTGCATAGTTTTGGCCATGTGACCGCAAACTTTTTTAGGAGCTACCAGTAAAGCTTCCTGCCAAACTTCCTATGTGCAATTTGGATGTAGCCGCAAAACTATGCATAGGTTTGTGCAGTGTGCCCAGATGCGGCTGAAACTTCCAAAAGTTTGTGATGCTATAGTAGGTCCATTCATGTTGTTTTACTACACACACTGCATTTTTTATCAATTTGTACAGTTTCATGTTTGCATTTTTTTTTTTCTTAATTTCTGTCAGAGCTCGAAACTACAGGTAGTTTGATATGACAAACTATGCATAGTTTTGTCTGTAGTGTGACTGTGTGCTTAAACTTTTGTAAGTTATCAGTAAGCAAACTACACATAGTTTCGTGTAATGTGACCGCAGCTAAATGATATGATTTGAAATCCAATTCATCATTATTACAAGTAGCTGTTGATGATGTAAAAGTTTAGTAGTACAAGTAACAGCAGCAGCAATTCTTGTCTCACTGTGGAACTATGAAATAATGTAATATTTCCGCGTTTCAGTAGCACATACAAAATACTTCTGTGACCTTTCTATTCTCCCCCCCCCCAATTCTAATCAATGTTTGCAGGTTCTGAAAGAAACAATGAGGCTGTATCCACCAGTCCAAGGCACAAGCCGTGTATTGGGTTTTGACGTCCAGTATGAACAGTACCATCTGCCCAAGGGAACTCATGTTCTGGTAAATACTGAAAGAGGTTCTTATCAAAACCTAATGGCATTATATTAAAGCTAAAGCAATTTTTCCCTAACATACATGTAAGTACTTTGCACTACTTGGAAGAGAGTGAGAAAAGTTCATCATGTGAAAATGTCTACTTTTTCTGTATTTTATAAGGTGTATGCCTGTCTCTCTCATACCTACATAATTCCATTAAGAAATTAATAAGGTTATGTTCCCATTACAGGCTAGCACCCTGGCCATGGGTATGATGGATTGCTACTTTGACAACCCTGAAGAATTTCGTCCTGAACGCTTCCGACGTGACGAGGAAGATCAGTGAGTCTTTTTTTTTCTTTTTTTGCTCTAGATATAAAGGTATTTATCACTTTGGTAGATATTTCATGTTTTCTTTGTTTTTATATGAGAGCGTGATAGTCAAGTTGATTATGCACACCCAGTCATACTCCCGATAACCAGGGTCAAGAGCCTTAACCCTAACTAAGCCGGGCTATTTTGGTAGATGATAGAGCTGGGGGGGGGGGGGGAGCCCATTGATCTCTGCCGTCGACTACGCAATCGCAACGAAAATTAGCACAAACATTGCTTGTGATGCAATCTGAAAAACTGTTAAGTTGATTTATGAAAAAATTTAATTTATGCTAAATTGTGCTTATGCGTATGATTAGGTAAAAATACTGTTCCACCTACTCCCCCCCCCCCATAAGCACCCCCCCCCCAAAAAAAAAAGTATCTGTTTTCAACCTTCAGAATACTGCAATTCCATTTTTTTACAAGGTTTTCATCCCTGGTTGTAAAATGTCAAACTCATTATTTATTTGTAGCTCCTCAGTCTACTAGACTTCATCTTGGTCTGTCTTTCATCATACGTTTTACCAACAGACGGATGAAGTCCCTGTATGCCTACTTTCCCTTCTCGTTGGGTCACCGGTCTTGCATCGGTCAACACTTTGCCTTGGTATGACCATTTTTATTCCTTTCTTCATCTCTCTTTTTTCTTTGTTCTTTTTTTTTTTTTTTTTTTTTTTTACAGGGATATCACCATTCCTCAGGGGCTCCTTAGGTCTTTAATTTGTCCTCAATTCCAACATTGCCTTGTAAAATGGTTCATATATCTTATTTTTTTGCAAACTAATTGATAAGTATATGAGACTGTTGTATGCAAAAATATAGAACATGTACATGTTGCACTTGCTGTTGCAAAACAACCATCATGAACATTGGTGCACTGGTTTGATATAGCGGAGGTAGAAATGCTTTATAATTAATTGTGTGAAAAATGATTTGTGAATGAATGATGACTTTCATGATGTATTAAACAGACACCTGTATCATGTCATAAAAGTCATCTTCTAGATTTGTCAGGTTTATAAAACCATTGTAGCCAAAGTGTGGTTTTACCATATTTTTGGTCCCTTTGGTCATTCAAAGGCTACAATTTCTGCTCGTCCTGGTTGCTTAAGGCTCATGGGAATTTATTGCCTGTAATCAGTAGCTTAGGTGTGTTGAGGTTCTATGTCTCACACCTTAGCAAGTTTTCTCCCAGAATGTTAGAGATGTACTTCATGGTGAGAGATTTTCCTGTTTTTAGTATCGATGTTGATTTTTATGCCTCCGCCACGAAGTGGTGCCGGAGGCATTATGTTTTCGGGTTGTCCGTCCGTCCGTACGTACGTCCGTACGTCTGTACGTCCGTACGTCCGTACATCCGTACGTCCGTCCGCTTTCGTTTACGCGATAACTTGAGTAATATTTACTGGAATTTTACCAAACTTGGTCCAAGTATGAAGTATGATGGGGCAACGATTTGATAAGATTTTGGGTGAAATCGGCTAAAGGTCAAAGGTCAAAGGTCAAGGTCAAATCATGAAATTGTATCCGTTTACGCGATAACTCAAGACTGTATGGAGCAAATTTCACCAAACTTTGTTGGAGGATGATGTATGATGGGACAATTACTTGATTAGTTTTTCAGTGAAATCAGACAGAGGTCAAAGGTCAAAGATCAAGGTCAAATCCTAAAATTTATCTGTTTATGTGATAACTCTAAACTGGATGAAGCAGCTTTCACCAAACTTGGTCCAAGGATGATGTATGATGGGACAATTAGTTGAGTAGATTCTAGTGACATTGACAAGAGGTCAAAGGTCAAAAGGTCAAGGTCAAATGCTAAAAATGTTGCTATTTCCCCCATATCTATGCAATGCCCGCAGTTATTTTCTTGAAACTTAGTGTAGACATGTACTACTGCATAAGGATTCTCCAGAGAGAGTTTCATGTCATAAGGTCAAAGGTCAAAAGGTCAAAGGTTAGGTGAAAATGTTGCAATATCACTTTTCTCGCAAATGGTTCAATGTATCTTCATGGAACATGGTACATATGCATGTACTGACTGGCAGGGATTATCTAGGGAATTTAGGGGTCATGGGTCAATAGTCAGGGGTTCAAAGGTCAAGGTCAACTCCTCAAAATGTTACTACTGTATTTCCCTCATACATGTATACTAGTATATGCAATGATTGCATTATTAGTTTTAAAAGTGTTTAATATATGTACATGTATTACTTGATGGAGATTCTCTTGGAAATTTCCAGCCAGAAGGTCAAAGGTTAAGGATCAAAGGTCAGGTTTAAATGGAAAAAAAATATTTTGTACTGTAATTACACTCTTTCTTCATACCTTGAAAATTATACTCAATGCATAAACTTATAGTAAGGTCGGTCAGAAGTCAAGTAAAAATTTTCAATTCCCCAAATATGTGTACCTGCACTCTTTAATAGACAATTATAGCAAACCCAGTTCGTGGAAAGTGAACATTCAAGATATTTCTGACAAACCTGTTATTTCGATATTTTGCCAGTTATGTGAAACTGTCATCACACATTGTCAAGACATTGTACTATACACCTATTGGGAGAATCATGCATTATGGCGGAGGCATCAGTCGCCGTAGCGACATTTCTAGTTTCAGTATAGGCCCTATATGAAATTATGGTTTTGTAGGAAAGACTTTCTTGTTTGATGGTGTTGCCAATTGATGTATTGAGTGTAGTAGTTGATGGAGTGTAAACACAGATCTCCCAACCATTCTGAATTAGGAGGAAAGAATCTGAATTTTGACCATACCCAGCTTGTGTGACAAAAGGAGTTTCCTATTTTTCATTTTAGTTTTACTATATGCTCTAATGGGAACTGCTTTATTTCCCTTTTTTTGAGCCAAATCATCCCTATTTCTTTTTTCTTTGTCAGAAAGGTTGAGAGGTCTGTAGATTTAAGTGATTGACTACCTCTTCTAATCCCTTTAGATCCAGTCCCGCGTGATTCTGGCCAAGCTGTTCCGGAGTTTGCACTTCAAGTTGGTACCGGGTCAGAGGTTCACCATGAATGCGGACATCACAAGCAAACCTACAGATAGGTGTCTTGCATACATTACTCAGCTGTGATGTTGTCATTAGGCACCCTGTGAGAAGATCAAACCTCTGTTGAGTGTCCTTGCATTTCACTAAAGTCATTTGAATAATGTCTCTACTGAAAGGCCTCAAAAGCAATATCTTTTTTTTGTTCCATGTCTGTCTTTTTGTCGCAGATCTTGTTTCTGCAGTTTAAAAAAAGAAATGAAATCTGTGGATTTTCGTGATGCTCATGTATGCTACTGTAGGTAATTCTGAGCTAAATCCCTCAGCCAAATGTGAATGGTCATAGTAGCTTCTTTCTCCCCTCAAGGGATCTCCTAAAAAGAAAAAGAAGAAAAAGTGTCAGTTTTATTACTATGACTGTACTTCCTGAAGTTTTCACTAGGCTATCTCTAATCTCTACAGTCTTTGTAAAATATTGAACATGAGTGGCTCAAATCTGTGCAATCACATTGAAATATTGAACAACTCTGTGAAATCCAATGAAATGTAGTTGTTTTGATTCAAAACTGTGAAGTGAAAGAATCAGTCTGCTGACGCTTTTGAATCATGCTGGATTTTAAATGTAATGGCAGCACCAATCAAATATTGATGCTTCTACTGATGTTGTGTCCCACACCCGCTGAAAAAAAAAAAAAAAAGTTTACGGACCCATATGTTACACAAACAACACATTATGAATAGTCCATAGGACACCGAGCTGTGTTATCTTCTGACATTCAGCCAGTCACAATTTCACATTTAAAGTGTGTTTGTGTAATTCAATTTTGACTCGGTTTCCTCTTATTTCTTGCCTTTTAAAACATTTCATTCAGAAAACGAATAGTTTACTTATGTAATCTGTGACAGAGTACCTGCATAATACTATTACTTCTAAGCAGCCTTATTTTAGACGTTCTCCTTTGCCATTCTTGTGTGCAAAGCCTGTGATAACCTTGATCATGTAAGCGTGAGTTATGTGAAGTTTGATATTGAATGTTGATCCTGTGAATATGTACCAAACTAAAAACAACCAGCAGAATTTACAATGAAAACAAAATTACAGAAGTTTGCTACAGACTCTGTATATGGTACAATGTATAAGCAACTACCAAATCAAACTTGAGTCTGGTAATTATTACCTTTATTGAGTTTTTGGGTCAGTAGCTTGAATGGAACATACATGTTTCTGGTTTTGTTTTACTTGTGGGAATCTCATCTGTACAAATGATATGTGTTGTGTGTAATGAGATAACTTGATAATGAGATGATTACCATGGGAGAAATAGACAAACGGGTTATTAGTGTAGTAAAACCAAAGATGTTAGGGCAGAGTGATTATGAGTTACAGATCATATGCTATGACAAGTTGTCATCTATTTATTTAAAGGTTGCAGATGAATAATAAGGCCACTTATGGTACAATCAAACCTGTTGCCGCACTCTCAAGCATTTTATGTCTAAGATAAAGAATGTATCAAAGACCCTGTGTGTAGTGCATAAGTGTATACATGTACACTATATCCAGTTTGGCCATACCGATAGATGTTTTTCATTGTGTGCTATGGCCATCGCTGCCCTGCTGAGTCTTATCAAACAGAGTGCAAAATTTTCCTTTCTGCATGCATACGTAGATGTTTCTGACATTTACATGGTGTATTTGTCTTTTTTGGCATACCAGAATTGTAAATGACGGTTGAAGAAAATGATATGTTCTTTTTTTTTTTTTCTTTCATCTGTATTGGACACTTTGGACAGTGTTTTCTCTCACTGCTTCGCTCTGTTTCTTTTTCTGCATGCTCAAATTTTCTTCACATTCTCATTTATCTCAAATTTTCCTTGTAGTTATATACAAGGGCCTCCTTTTCACGTTCATAGATGGCCTAAAGTGTCTTTCTACACCTTTGCTCAAATTCAAAAAAATTATTTTCATTATAATGTATATACCAATATATTTTTTTGAAATTTTCTATTATAGTTGTATAATTACCTGTATGGCAGTCTCTTTTATTGGTGCTGTCATATTTATGACCACAACTTCATTACAACTCAATATGCACCTTGCATCAAGGCTGTTCGGGTAGCCTGTAGCTAGTATATTGTGTGCCACCGATACAGACAGACAATCACATAATATTACTCTTTATATGATAAATAGATAAAGTTGTTGCCTTTCAATTGTGTCTTATGCTGCTTATGGAAAATATGTAGTAACTGCAAATGTTTTTTTTTTTTTTTTTTCAATTAATATTGTGCACAGAAATGCTGCAGAAATGGTCAACATGTAGGTTACATGAAAAGTATTTAGACATCTTGATTTCTTGCTATCTTGTCAGTGCTAAAGAAACAAAGAAAAGGTCCAATGAATGTGATGATAATAAAGGCCCATTGGAGGCAACTGACAATACTTGGATCAATATATGTGCATGTGAGTATGTACCGTGTGTGCATATTTGGAAGCATTGTTTGGTATACACTGTATATTGAGAAGGTCTTTTGGCATTTGGCCGTGTGTATAATTCCTTATGCAAATCATAATAGTTCGTGATCAAAAGGCATAAAGCACATAATTGTGGATGGGATACTACAAGAATTTCTTATGATATTCTGTTCTGTTTTAATATTGCCGGGTAGTAATTTCAACAGTCATTTGCAGCATAATGTACTTTGATCTAGGATAGAGTACTTTTACAAGATTGTATGATTCAAGATACAGTATCACATATGATTAAATTGTCTATTTCCTATTGTTTTGTTGACATCGTCTACTGCATCAGAAAATCTACTAGATGATTCACTATAAATATCAATAAATTCAGCATTGTCAGTCATATCACAAAAACCAAGCAAGTCGGCATTTTGATTTCCTAACTCTTCTTCTGGAAGTTAATTTTAGGGCGTTTTTAAAAGGTCTTTTTGCACCATTGCATGCAACCGTTACATTTTCTCGAGTATTGTAAAATCTTGACGAGCTGGAGAACAACTCGCGCACACCAGCCTGAAATGTTTAGGCACAACCTATGATTTGAGTTGGCCTACAATAAACACTTACAACCCAGCAGACTGTCTTAATAGATTCTTAAATACGTGGCTACAATTGCGACGGTACAGAATAATCTTCATTGGCATTGTTCATTAGAAGGAAGCTTTCACATGGGGCACTTCAAGACATCTTCCTTGCGAGTTTCAGGAATTGACTTTTTTATGCATCTCGGCTTTGCCTCCAACCTCCTGGCCTGCAAGAAAACATATGAACGGCATGGAGATAGATAGATAGATAGATAGATAGATAGATAGATAGATAGATAGATAGATAGATAGATAGATAGATAGATAGATAGATAGATTGATTGATTGATTGATTGATTGATTGATTGATTGATTGATTGATTGATTGATTGATTGATTGATTGATTGATTGATTGATTGATTGATTGATTGATTGATTGATTGATAGATAGATAGATAGATAGATAGATAGATAGATAGAGAGAGAGAGAGAGAGAGTGAGAGAGGGGGGAGGGTGGAGGGAGGGATGAATGACACGCCAAATAAACGTATACATCCGTCCGGCTACTATCGAAAGTATATTACTGATATATCCACTGTCTATCAATCAATCAACATCTGTCAGTCTGTCGTTCTGTCTGTATGTTTGTCTGTCTGTCTACATGTATCTGTCTAGAATATCTATCTATTTTTCTATTTATCTATCTATCTGTGTATATCATTTATGTACATCCATCCATCCAAAGTCTCGTCACCAACTTTTTCTTTTGATGGCCCGACAATTTGGCGGCCCGATCAGGGGCCCGTTTCATAAAACTTGTCATCAGTGACAAGTGGTCATAGATGTGGCAAGCTACTGAAATCCTTGCATCTGATTGGCTGAGAGCAAATTTGTCATACAAATGTGGCAGTTGTCACTGATGACAATTTTTATGAAACGGGCCCCAGGTCACCAAAACATACTTTCCTTGGAAAGCGGTGGCCCGACTTTTCTATATTTGTTGTGGCCCCGTGCCTTGCCATCTATCTTTCTGTCTTAACGTATTTGCTACACATAAAATACCATGGTTCATTGAATGGACATTGAAAGACGTAAAGATGAAATCATTTCAAATGCCAGATTTCACAGACTAAGACGGTAGTGGGCTTTAAACTGGAAGGGACAGAAGGCACTTGAGAGAATCAAACATCTTTCCAATCGTTTCCTACATTACAAACATTAAAGCCACGCACCTTTTATACCCGACTCTTTACACGAAAAATCACTAGGACTGCAGTATTATACAGTACGTGTAAATGTATTTGAATAGCTGAAACATCGTGTCATTTTTCCGGAAACCAACATCATCACAAAGGTTCAAAAGGGGAACAGAATAGAAGAAATTTGTGTTTCTGATGTAACACGACAGAAGAGCTAACACCCCCCCCCCCCAAAAAAAAAAAAAAAAATTGAACAATTGCTTTTCTTTTTTTAAAACAATTCTGCCGAAACGTGCCATCTGTGACAATTTTCGTTTGTTTGTTTTTAGGAATGCGTTACTGATCAAACAATACTTAAAAGTTAACGGAATGTTTTCTTTAAAAAGGATCATAATCTGTTGTGAATATATAACTATCATTTCTTTCATGTTTTCTTTAGATAATCGAAATATTCCTTTTCTGAAGACACAGACGTCATGAGTATCCCTATGAGTGAAAATGTGTTCTTTATTATATCACGTGATATATGACGTATTCAACACGGTAATGTTCACGATTTTGATATCATCTAGGCTGCCGAGGTTATGTTCTACCCTCGATGATCGGTTTGGACGAGAAAATGAGCAATAGAATAAAACCTTTTACATCGCAGAACATGTGCGACAAACACTTTGTCGAAATGTGGTCAACCACTCAAAAAGAGTGATAGAATGCATGTCAAGGCGTGTCATAAAAGTGCTAGGGAAGATAGTTACATTGCATAAGAAATCACACACACAACACAACACACGCACGCACACACACACACACACACAAAATTGTTGACCAGTTTTGTTAAAGTTCATTATTCCGAAGGTCTGTTCTTTCAAAAATCATTTATCCAAACATGCATAGAATTTCGTTATTCTGAAGGGTTGTTAATCCAAAAATGAAATAACGGTTCGTTATATCGAAGATTTATTACTAATTTGAAAATTAATAATGGATTAATAATAATTTCGTTATTCCGAAGTTTCGTTAATCCTAAAAGAGGTTCGTAATTCCGAAAGTCTTTCAGTGACAAAATGCGATGTTGTAATAGAAAACAGAATGGTAGGGTATTACGCAAAGATACGCATGCACACACACACACACACACACACACACACACGCACACACACACACACACACACACACTTTTTTTTTAATATTCTTTTATTTGAGTTTCATTCAATGTGAAATCCATATTAACAATAAAATTAATACATCCACCAACAAAAAAAGAAAGCAGCTGTATTCTTCTTTCTTGTGCTGCTAAATCATTTTACAAACATACAGTACAATATATTTGATTCTTTTTACCAAATCATACCCTGTTTTTATAAGGGAAATGACATAAAAATCTACATAATTCTCAGAAAAAGCTATTTTGATCAGCCTAATCAAGCCAATCCGAATGTGCCTTATCACTCACACACCGACTAAGAAATGTGTGCTACTTAATCACTTTTTCACTTAACTTCCTTTTTTTTTTCTTTTTTTGGCAGAGCACACACTATATATATAAATATATCAGATAAAGTATAACTCTTAAAGGGAAAAAAATCTTGATCAACTTGATCAGATTGCTCAATATCCACTTCATTATATAAATTCTCTTACACTCTTTTGAGAATACAGCAGTTCCTAAAACATATAAAAAAGCATTCTTTACTTAACCGAACAAAACTCATCATTTTTTTTCCATCTAACCTATCAACCACCCCTCCCCCCCCCCCGTACAAGCACAAAATAACCATATGTGTATATCATCAAAACAAACCATATTCCTGCCTGACCCCTTAACCATTATTCTACAATTGCCTAACTACATCTACCTAACCCTAACCATCCCCACCTATTTCCCCGCTAACCATTACTCTACTCTAACCTAACTACATCTACCTATAACCCTAACCATCCCCACCTATTTCCCCACTAACATACCCCCCCCCCCCGTAGCCTTCCCTCAACACACACACACACCCATATATGCACTAGACATCAACCAAAACAACAACAACATACCTACCAGTGCGCACTCACAAACACCAACATTTGCACGCCAAATCACACTACATACTTGTGGTATCTTGGTTACCTGTTTCTTTGACAGTTAAACACACACCAAATTAAAACCGAAGCTAACTAAACATTTTACATGGGGGAAAAAAAAAGTGACCAGCATAATGCTGATACATATACCAATTCCTAAACATTAATACGGCTAAAACCTAAACTGACCATACATCTGACTCTATGAAAGTTTCAACTGCTCCCATTTTTGCAAATGAAAACCTAGCTTACCTGCTTTAACCGCAACGTTCTTTTCCTCCTCTATAAAATCCAGAACAAATTTCTTTATCTTTTCCCTCTTGGGTAACTTATTTTGTTCTCTTGACCGAAATATTACAATTTTCATCAAAATTATCAAGGCATTCACGCATTTGATTCGATTTGAACTACTTCGTAAACCTAAAAAAATATCTCTCCATTCTAATTCTTCTAACTCAACTAAATCATAAAACTCAATAAGAAACTGCCATATCGGCTTTACTTTCACACAATCAAAAAATATATGTGAATAAGTTTCCCTTTCCAATTGACAAAAAGAACAAAGATTATCATTCACAAAACCAAACTTAAACAAATGTTCCCTTGTATATATCACCCCGTGTAACAACTTAAACTGAAATTCACGCATACACACACACACACACACACACGCACGCATACACACACACACACACACACACACCACACACACACACACACACACACACAAACAAACAACAAAAACACACACAACAAACACCTACACATACGCACACTTATTGGCGAACTGGAATACAATCGTATCGATTATTAACGAAAGAAGTATTTTCTCCCCCCTCTATATGCCCATTTACTTCATCATCATGAGCCGTGTATAATAACGTAGAAACAATTATCATAAGATGCCACTCAAAGGTAAAGAAAAATCAATCACACATGCATGTTCTTATCACCTTTGAAAGACTCATGCGCAAGCTCCCTGGCCATAACTAGTCAGCCCATTACGTTTACAGTGAGTTGGCTCAGTCGGTAGAGCGTCTGCCTCATGATCCTAAGGACTCGGGTTCGAACCCGAGTCTGGACTGAGCAATGTTGTGTGTAATCATACCGTCCCCTCTTGCAAGAGGCAAAGTAAGATGCAAGACACTCTGTCCCTCGGATAGGACATAAAATGGAGATCCAGTGTATGAGAGAGTCACAACTTATGCACGTAAAAGATTCTGCTTCATTCATTCATAGCAAAGAGCAGGCTGTTTAACCCGGTGGAGTGGTCCACCTCACATCCAACTGGACCCAATGGAAGACCAGCTTAATTAGCGTATAGCTGAATATGGGCTATACAGCCATCTTCCCCGGATGGAAATGAACAAATGAATAACTACTCCACTGAAGCAGTGATCCCCATAGATTTTTTTTTTTTTTAATAACGAACATAATTTCGTTTTTCGAAGTAACAAACCTTCGGAATAACGAAACCTCGGAATAGAGTACCTTAATTTATTTTCCGATCACCAAAAATTCCGAATAACAAATCTTCCGAATAACGCCACAAATGTTTAGATTAACGAACCCTATTTCATTACCATAGGAATGAAAATCTATGCGTGTAAGGAAGTTTCATGTTTCGGAATAAGGAACCTTCGGTATAACGAACCTGATTTCATTTTCTGCATTAAGTGACACCTGAATAACGAATATCACCTAGGCATCATGCCTTATGGTCACACAGCTGTGACGTGCATGAGGAATTACACACACACACGGCCAGACAAGCAATGCCCTGGATCTTACATAGATCATGTCAACACATAACCAAACGATGTGGCTAGACATGCACACAGTTTACAAAAATCAAACATGCATTGATCATCTGCCTCTAATGGTCTTTTAAGTTTACCATATTGATTGGTCCTTTACAATGTATCTTGTGTTATGACAACAGAGCAAGGAAATTAAATGAATAAATGCTTTGCGTTTGTAATAATCTAAATGTTCGTAATTTCTGCAGGATTTCTATAATACTAAAAAAAGTCTTGTATTTTTTATTATATAGAGTATATTTACACGAAATACATCCCATAACGACCAAAACACAAACTAAAAAGGCTATTTTCTTATATACATCTTAACGTAAATATACTTTCGTGTGTGTATTTACCAATGACACACGATTTACTGTTTATGTTTACAGCCATGATGTAAGCTGCATATGTTTTATAATGAGTTTGTGCTAATAGATACATGTATGACATCGCCGTTGAAAGACAGTACATGTACATTTTGTTTAAATAGCTTTTGTATACAACGACAATAGAAACCTTCAAAGTTATATCCCCAATTCTGCACGTGCAGTTTTAGATACGTACGGAGATTTGCTGACATTGATTGGAAACTTCATTTGTTATTCAGTTATCATGGGTGATATAAACTTTGATATTTATAGAAAACCCTTCCCTCCGCATAAAGGGAACCACTGTATAATCGGATAAATGATATTTACGGAGTTACTGAAGAGACAACGACTCTTATCTATTACAAGCTGACGAATAACCCGGGTGTTGTAAAATTATGCATGAGTGATCATTTCATAAATTCTCTGATAGGAAAAACAAACAGTTTAACCACAATATTATGTAACATTTAAAGAGTCAGAAAATATTGACTGGAATACACTTCGCCAAGATCTCGTGGAGCAATACTAAAATGAAATTGAAACTTGATGATACATAACACAAAAATAATATAAACACACAAATTGATTCAATTTAATACATTCTCCATGCTCTATGCCTTCATAACCTGTCAATCATGGTAAGTAACCTGCATGACTTCTTGAAAACAAACAATGACTGCGATTTCGAATAAAAATTGGCTAATTGTTCCACATGTTTGAAGCTTATAATGAAAGGAGTTTTTCAAAGAGTTTTTAAAATAATCCGTTTTGGGTGTATTCTTTGTTTTTGAACAATGGACAATTAATGACATAAGGCGTATGAAAGGTGTGCA
Organism: Diadema setosum; assembly: GCF_964275005.1. Taxonomy (NCBI): domain Eukaryota; kingdom Metazoa; phylum Echinodermata; class Echinoidea; order Diadematoida; family Diadematidae; genus Diadema; species Diadema setosum. The sequence goes on along the minus strand of NC_092698.1, from coordinate 25,562,907 downwards.
CTACCCGACCGTGTATCTCACAGCAACTAAAATGTTGTCTGAGATAACGTGGCTTATCTCATTGATTATCCTATATAGTGTACAAATATATGCAACTCTGGTATGCTGAACTCTTTGCTGTATTGATTGCCATTGTAATTTTGAGAGCATTTGCTTGTGCGACGTTAATATACCAACTATAAGAACAATTCTCGCATTTCTGAACTTTATCCGAAAAAAAAAAAATGTGCATTTCTACCCCGAACAAAAATACAATGATCTATCAATGTAGCAATATCAAACTATCATATAAGAAATGCCTTATACATTCAGACAAATAATGCTTAATTCTACTGATATATGTAATTATCCGTAAAAGACCGCATTAACATGCTTATCCCAGCTAAGATTACTACAAAATTTGTATCAATAATCACACCTAAATATTTAACTGAATCAACATATTCAATACCAATACTTTTTATACACAATATATAACTTATTCTTCTTTATTCTCCCTTTCGATCCGGTTAACATAACTTTTTTTTTAGTATTCATTCATCGCCAACCATTATATGACCGTTCACCAATTAAATTCAGTTTACCTCGCATATGTTGACTAAATTCCTATACATTTTTCGAACGAACAAACACTGCAGTGTCGTCTGCATACAAACACAGTAGCCATTCTCGACCTATTTTGCAAATCAACTGTACAAATGTTTTCTACAAATATCGTGTAAAATATTGAACCTATGAGAAAGAGAGGGAGAGAGAGAGAGAGAGAGAGAGAGAGAGAGAGCCTTGTGGTATCCCAATAGAAACTTCTCTGAATGCATATCTGGGCCCCATTGATACAAACACACTGTTCCTCATATTCGGAAATAATCAACGAACCATCTATTCTTTGCCGTCAATACCATATCTATTCAATATTTCAAGCAATATAAATTTATTATGATTTACGGTATCAAACGCTCATTTATTGTACTTGTTGAATGCAGTGAACGAAATCTCTACCGATTGACAATCACTTAACGAGTTATATAATTATTCAAATAGCATTATAATTGCCCATGAACTATTTTTTCAGATATTTTCATAATGACCCATGCATACTACAGATATTGGCCGGTATGAGTTAGTTTGCACCGTCATTACATTTCTGGATAAACAAACCTTCGGAATGATGAGGAATGAGGCTAACTCGCAACACCGAGCACACCGCGAGAAACGGGTGAACAAGCTTAGTGGCGCCACTCGGACTCACGTTCACCAGTTTCCTCGCAGTTAGTCTCCTTTTCAGCCTGGATGCCTTGCCAAAAGGCTTGCACTGATGTGACTCTCGTCTGCTTCCACTCGCCCGGTATTCTACCTGTTTCAATGGATGTATTAAATAAATGAGTAAGAGTCTGTGTAATATACAAATCGAGTGCTCTCTTTTAACAAACGGGGGTGAATGTCGTTTCATGCGTATGCGTTGTGAATAGACACATACGGCGCCTTGGTCACTTCTGCCTCTGTTATTTGAACAAATGTAAACTTTCTATCAGTGAACTCTGAGGGGTTATTAGGGCCTGTAGACTGTGGCATCTCATTGACTGTAGTGAAGTGCTCATTGAAAGTATTGGCAATGTCACCTGCAATCGATAATGCAGCACCTTTGACATTGAGCTCAACCTGTTTACTCTTAAATGAGTAGACAGTCGTAACTAGTCGTAAATGAGTGTAACGCTTTCTACGCCTGTTTAGAATCAGCTGCAAGAGTGAAATTCACCAAAATAGTATTACGGCTTCAACTTCTTATTCTTATTGTTATATTTTTCCGAATTTATTGTACAACGAGTATCATCGAATTTTCTTTAAAAAAAAATCTCTTTCTCTAACCAATGTAATATATGCATTTTATCCACGGAGAATTTTTATTCTGTTTTCTCAATTATATCCTATGGGCATAGTTATCACATAATTTCAAAAAAGACTCCTCGAAAAATGTCCAAAGTTGATTTACATCGTGTTGCCGAGAATATGTGGACCACGACTATCCCAGCTCATTGCCGTGTGATATAAACTGACCTCTGTCAAACTTTTTAAACTAACGAATATTATGGGGTACTTTAATGTTCAAATTAACATAAAAAACGAGTGATCACTCAGTCCCATTTAAATAACTCCTGAATTACATTACTTATTCCATGTGGTACCAGAATAAAGTGAATACATGTTCGACTGCAATCAGTAATTGTCGTGGGTTTGTCAACAATCTGTTCCGATTGAAGGTAGGCCCTAAGTACATGGATTGCGAATCTTGTCTGACATTGGGTTTTGACTTGACATGTTGATGTTAAGATCGGCAAGTATTTCAACGTTCCTGGAAATATCTCACACTGTTTCTATATGTGCTTGTTTCTAGCTCGTCAGAAAAAATGTGCTGTACTGTTTGGTGGTCGATAACTGATACCATTCCAACACACCGTATATGGCTGTGATTGCTTTATAAAAACAATAGCGCTAGCTGCTAATATTCTAAATCACATCGTCATGAGGAAGACAAGTTTGAATTCATAATTTATACAACGGATCACTCCACCTCCTTAGGAGTTTCTGTTTTAAAAAAGACTAAAAAAAAGTTTTGGACTAATGGATATGCACAGAGTAAATCATTGTCAATTATTGATACGAGATGGCGTATGCTATCAAAGTGTAATGCCCTCATAGAAGTAAGAATAAGAGATACCCAAATTCAAAATGTTGGAAACGGCAAAATACCTTTACATCACCGTGAGCAAAGTGGGGGTATTCAACTGGCTTGTACACAACATTGTACAGGTGAGATTCAAATAGGTAAGACAAAAACCCAGAATTTCTATATTCCAGTCATTCAATTTAAAGAAAATCAACCAAAGTAATGATTACCGCTACAACAAATGCCTCATTTGAACAAAATAATGACTAGAAATACCCATATATATATATATATATATATATATATATATATATATATATATAATATAATATATATATATATATATGAGAGAGAGAGAGAGAGAAAGAAAGAGAGTACGTAGCAAACTTCAAAATGATGAGTTATAAGATTATGAGTAAAGGTGCAAAGATATTATGACCTTTGACATTTTATACATTTGAGGGATTTTGCTCGAAAATTGGGTGGCATACCGAAGTATTAAATCTATTTACATTTTTCCTTGTTAAATTGTAAACAAGGTATGAGGCAAACAGAAAGGCATGGAACAAAATACATTATAGACAGTATAGTGCTTTCGACATGATTGAAGCAATTCTACAGAGAAAGATTTGTTATACAAATGACTCTTTAGTGAAATGCAGGACATTCAACAAAAGTATACCTTCTGGCTATAGGTGTCTGATGACCACTTCACAGCTGACTGATGTACGTGAGACACCCATCTTTTGGCCTCTGTGTGAGGTGAGTAGTCGTTGTGAACCTCTGACCCGGTACCAACCTGAAGTCCAATCTCCGCAACAGCTTGGCCAGAATCATGCGGGACTCAATCTAAGAGGATTAAAAGAGGTACTGCATCTTTTAACGCTTATAATCCACTCCCTACTCCACAAGTGCATGAATATTGGGAAAATTACCCATTGGCGGAACATATCCGAAAGGCATAAGCATGGAACAATGCTACTCCTTACAGGCATTCGGTCCTCACAGGGAGGTGCGAGAGAAGGAGGGACAACTACTGCTCTCCTTTGAAGTCATGCGCGGCACCGCCGAGAAGTTATGCGTTCAACTACAGGTGTTACCCATGTGCTTTGACAAAAGAGAGCATCAATAATCGGGACTAGCGCTCTCACATCTAGAAATACTTGCCCCTACTGCAATTCGCTCTATTTTTCAATGTGATGGCAACAATGAATTTGTGTACCTTTAATTGGAGCAGCGAATCAAAATGCAGTGTAAAACTCACAATTTTAACAGCAAATAGTTTAAAAACACGCTGGAACACGCTTTGGCGGAGTACTTTATTTGAAAGATCAAAATATCCCTTATTAAAAGATAGAAAATTACCATGCGGAAATGTACGCATTATAGAAAAATATTAGGTTTTTAAGAGGGCCAAATTTTCATTTCATTTCGATTTGCGAATTACGAAGAAACTAGAAATACATGTTTATAATACTGAATTTTTTCCTAAACTATTCTAAATCAACTCGAGTATTTCATTTAAAATTTTGCGGTGAAATAAAGCTCGTAATTCAACGAAAGGTGAAATGCGTTCTTCGTCTCCGAACTTCCTCTTGCAACTGGAGCGGTGCCGAGCATGACTTCAAAGCGTAGTGGAATGCTAGATATCCCATTGTAACGCCTTGTACCCAAACATACGTTTGCATGAATTACGAAGAGTTGCCACTCCATCTCTGTAACACCTCCCTGGTCCTCATAAGCAATGCAAGCAGAAACAATTGCTCTTGAGTGATCCCATCGGAGCTTTTGGATGAATATGGTCTTCGATAATATGAGTAAGGCAATGTTTAAATTAGGTACAAATCAAAGGACTGAAGAACCCAAAGGAATAGTGATTTCCATGAAAAAAAAAAACACACCATAAATGAAAACAAAATATGGTCATACATGATAGGAACAAGGCACTGTTTAAATTGCGAACAAATCAAAGGATAGAAAAACCCCAAAGGAATGGTGATTTCCATGAAAAAAAAAAAACAACAACCATGAAATTAAAACAATAATAGTCATACATAGGCGAATTGTTGACCGATGCACGACCGGAGACCCAGCGAGAAGGGAATGTAGGCATACATGGATTTCATCCGTCTGTTGGTAAAACGTATGATAAACAGGTGCTGAAAGACTACAATAACATTAGATATCGATTATAATGGAGCTAAGTGCTGGAATAAGTTACCTGCTATCATCAAAGAATGTCCTACACTCTCATCTTTTATAGAATGTTTTTAATCCAAAATGCAGCTGAATAATTCTTTGGATATTTGCCTTTTTGTTTTGTTTTGTTGTCTTTTGTGTGTATTTTGTCCTTTCTTACTTGCAATTTTGTGTATAATCTCTAATGGCATAGATTTACTCTTAAAATGAATATTTTTGATGGCAATTTGTAGCCTCTTCATATGTAAGAGAATCGGCTTTGATAAGTCCTATATGGTCTTTATGCCCACACATGCTAAGTATATATCTTTGCATTATTCCTTTTGTTTTCAATGTAAACGCAATGTGCAATATGTTATGTCCGTGTATTTGTTTTTTAATACTTTTTAGCATGTGGAATAGATAAAATTGAATTGAATTATCATTGCCCCCCCCCATAAAAAAAAAACTGCATCACATAGAATAACTAACAGTTTCCATTCATGGACAAGACTGCGTCTTGATTTGATGCTGCGGAACAAAATCACATTACCACAAAGTAAAGAAACAGTTAACACACTGAACAAACTATAGTATAGTAACTTTGTGTTAATCACA